>NC_142484.1:16574090-16877121 GCF_049115385.1 Moschus berezovskii | reverse complement strand
TCGGGAGGGGGAACTCATGTGCACCCGGGGCGGATTCATGTCAATGTATGCAAAACCAACCAATATAATATTGTAAAATAATTAGCCTCCAATAAAAATAAAAATTAAAAAAATAAATAAATAAAAGGCATTCCAGGCCAAACCTTCACACCCTCTACACCGATCACTTTCGATCACGGTCACTGTCTTCAGTTTATTCTATAAGGAACAAGTCTGAGTATTGGGATTTTTCTTGGCTTCCTCTAGGCTAACACATAGGCATGGACTGGATCCATGCACCTCTTTTTCTGATGTTATGATTATGGGCACAGTTTCTTGGTTGTTTTTGATTCTACAAGTGAAAACAGGAATCACAGCCTTTCCTCTACAGACCAGGAAAAGCTCTGGCCACCCTGCTCCCTGCCTTGCAGCCTCTCTCTTTCACATCCCTGAGGATGGCAAGAGGGAGGCAGTGTTCCCCAACAGGAACCTCAAGGCCACAGAGGGAGCCAGTCCTCTCACTCACACACCCAGCCTTAAGCAAACTCCACTGAGCACCCGTACCAGGCCGTGAGGACACCGTGGACACAGCATGGCACTCAAGACTGGAGTCTCCACACTGTGCAAAAGAGACACAACTTTTGCCTTCAAGGAGCTTTCGTTCCAGCGGAGAGGCAGGCACTCATCCAATGAGTTCACACAAAGTGTGAATTTTTTGTTTGTACTGTGTATATGCTGCAATAAAATCATTATAAAACATATGCCAGGGGATCTTCTCTGTTTGGCAGAAGCGGCATTTGAGCTGAGATCTGAAGCATGAGAAGGACTTAATCAGGAAGAGTCAGTGAAGAAAAGCCCTCGGGGGTGGGATTGCTTTCAGGAAGACTCACATTGTGAAGAGAGAAAAATGTCCTGGAAGACCTAAAGGGAAGGTGGGAGGCACTGTCTGGGGGCAAGGAAAGGTGCTGGGAGTCAGCAGCTGGAGGATGGCAGGATCTGGACTGAACAAGGCTACAATGTCGTGATGTCAGATAACAATGTTGCAGGGAAAAGCCAATTCTGACTCCAAACAGTTGGAACTGTTTCTTTGACTTGCTTTTTGTTGCTGTTGATAGTATAACCATACATAATCAAAGAAATAGAATGGGAAAGACCAAAGATCTCTTCAAGAAAATTAGAGATACCAAGGGAACATTTCATGAAAAGATAGGCACAATAAAGGACAGAAATGGCATGGACCTAACAGAAGCAGAAGAGATTAAGAAGGGGTGGCAAGAACACACAGAAGAACTATACAAGAAAGACCTTCATGACCCAGATAATCACCATAGTGTGATTACTTACCTAGAGCCAGACATTCTGGAATGCAAAGTCAAGTGGGCCTTAGGAAGCATCACTATGAACAAAGCTAGTGGAGGTGATGGAATTCCAGTTGAGCTATTTCAAATCTTAAAAGACGATGCTGTGAAAGTGCTGCACTCGATATGCCAGCAAATTTGGAAAACTCTTCAGTGGCCACAGGACTGGAAAAGGTCAGTTTTCATTCCAATCCCAAAGAAAGGCAATGCCAAAGAATGTTCAAACTATCGCACAGTTGTGGTCATTTCACACACTAGCAAAGTAATGCTCAAAATTCTCCAAGTGAGGCTTCAACAGTACGTGAACCAAGAACTTCCAGATGTTCAAGCTAGATTAGAAAAGGCAGAGGAATCAGAGATCAAATTGCAAACATCTGTTGGATCATCGTAAAAGCAAGAGAGTTCCAGAAACACATCTACTTCTGATTTATTGACTATGCTGAAGCCTTTGACTGTGTGGATCACAACAAACTGTGGAAAATTCTTAAAGAGATCCAGACCACCTGACCTGACTCTTGAGAAATCTGTATGCAGGTCAAGAAACAACAGTTAGAACTGGACTTGGAACAACAGACTGTTCCAAATCGGGAAAAGAGTACATCAAGGCTGTATATTGTCACCCTGCTTATTTAACTTATGTGCAGAGTACATCATGCGAAATGCTGGGCTGGATGAAGCACAAGCTGGAATCAAGATTGCCAGGAGAAATATCAATAACCTCAGATATGTGGACGACACCACCCTTATGGCAGAAAGTGAAGAAGAACTAAAGAGGTTCTTGATGAAAGTGAAAGAGGAGAGTGAAAAAGTTGGCTTAAAACTCAACATTCAGAAAGCAAAGATCACGGCATCTGGTCCCATCACTTCATGGCAAATAGATGGGGAAACAATGGAAAAAGTGACAGACTTTATTTTTTTGGGCTCCAAAATCACTGCAGATTGTGAGTGCAGCCATGAAATTAAAAGACGCTTGCTCTTTGGAAGAAAAGTTATGACCAACCTAGATAGCATATTAAAAAGCAAAGACATTACTTTGCCAACAAAGATCTGTCTAGTCAAAGCTATGGTTTTTCCAGTGGTCATGTATGGATGTGAGAGTTGGACTATAAAGAAAGCTGAACACCGAAGAATTGATGCTTTTGAACAGTGGTGTTGGAGAAGACTCTTGACAGTCTTCTCAAGGAGAAGTTGGACTGCAAGGAGAATGAATCAGTCAATCCTAAAGGAAATCAGTCCTGAATATTCATTGGAAGAAATGAATTTGAAGTTGAAGCTGCAATACTTTGGCCACCTGATGCGAAGAACTGACTCATTAGAAAAGAGCCTGGTGTTGGGAAAGCTTGAAGAAGGGAAGAGATGGGATGACAGAGGATGAGATGATTCGATGGCATTACTAACTAGATGGACATGAGTTTAAGTAAGCTCTGGGAGTTGGTGATTTTCAGGGAGGCCTGGCGTGCTGTAGTCCATGGGGTCATAAAGAGTTGGGATGACTAAGCAACTGAACTGAACTGTTATAATGGCCTGCCTCAGAGGACCCTGCCCCTCTGCCTGACTGTTAAACTAAAGCACTTTTGTTCAGAACCCTGTCTGTCTGTAGATGGCAGGAAGAAAGAAATGAACATGTCTCCTACCTGAGGCTTGTCATTCTAGGAGATATTGTTGTTGTTGTTCAGTTTGCAAGTCGTATACGACTCTTTGCAGCTCCACGGACTGAAGCACGCAGACCCTACCTATCTCTAGGAGATATTTGCAAGAATAATAGCCTTTTTACTTTGTTTCCCCATCTCCTCCCATCTCTGATCTATAAAAGAACCTGGCATCGAGACCCCAACAAGATGGTTATTTTGAGACATTTGTCTGCCATCTTCTCAGTCAGCTGGCTCTCCGAATAGTCATATTCCTTGCCTCACCACCTCGTTTCCAATTCATTGTCGTGTAGTGAGCAGAGTGAACTTGGACTCTGTAACAATACTATCAAAAGATGATCAGTTTTAGAATAATTACTTTTGATTAAGAGTGGAGAGTAGCAAGAGGATGTATTAGGAACCCAGTGGGGTGAGAAATGATGGCAACTTGAACTAAAAAGGCAGCAGAGGATCTGAAACAATGTAAGTAGACTTGAGAAAATACAAGAGGAATAGTGAACAGAAGGCTGGGACTCTGGGGAGAGGGAGGTTAGGGAGGAGCCCCGGCCTCCGGCTTTCAGAGTCAACTAACCTGGGTAGTGGTGTAAAGGGACAGAAAAATAGGAGTTTAGTTTCAGACCAAACCACTACATTTGTGTCTTTGCCTCTTTTGAGGCATATTTGTGTGTGTTATTCATTCAGCCGCATCCAACTCTTTGCAACCCCATGAACTGTAGCCCACCAGGCTTCTCTGTCGTGGAATTCTCCAGGAAAGAATACTGGAGTGAATTGCCATTCCCTTCTCCAGAGGATCTACCCGACCCAGGGATTGAACCCTGATCTCCTGCATTGCAGGCACATTCTTTACCGTTTGAGCTACAGGGAAGTTTGAGGCATGTTTGAGGACACTCAAAATTAGCTATTGAACATATATGTTTGGAGCCCAGAGGACAGAACAGTAGATTCTCTCAGCATAAAAGTGGGAGTTGGAGCTGGGTTCACACATGAGATTATCCTTGAAGCAAGAAGAGGTAGAAAGAAAAACAGGTGGAAGCCTGCTCCTTGGGGCCCCTTGCAGGACTTTGCATCCTGTCAAAAATCCCCATGAGCCATTTGGTTCATACCAGAAGGTCCTTGAAGTTCAGTCTTATCTAAATGTTCATGAGCACATTGGGTGCATGCCAAATTGTTTTAGATGGAACTCAGAAATGAAATATTTCCTGCCATAGCAGTAAACAAGGATACCACAGTCATCTGTGTGAGCTGGTGAACACTGAGGAAACTCAAAATATTGGCCCCAGATAGGTGAGGTGTGTATCAAAGGAATGATTTCAATGAGCCCACACTCATATCTTGGTCCAACCCCAGGTGGCACTAATGGTAAAGAATCTGTCTGCCAATGCAGGAAACTCAAGTGATGCAAGTTCAATCCCTGGGGTGGGAAGATCCCTTGGAATAGGAAATGGCAACCCATTCCAGTATTCTTGCCTGGAAACTCCCTTGGACAGGGAAGCCTGAAGGGCTACAGTTTATGGGGTCACAAAGGGTTGGACACAACTGAGCATGTGTGCACACACACACACAGAGGCTCTTACATCTTCCCATACATAGAAACATGCTAAATTTCCTAACTTGACATATCTGGTTTCTTTGATTAATGGTAATCTTTTGATGTTCTTGACTACCTACCCTTTGTTCCAAAACTCCTATATTTTCCCTCTTTTTTTCAGAGGTGTGGATATATATGTGACACACATATACAGTGGAATATTACTCAGCTATTAAAAGGGACAAAATTATGCCATTTGCAGAGACACGGATGGATCTAGAGACTGTCACACAGGTGAAGTAAGTCAGAAAAAGAAAAACAAATATTGTATATTAACACATATATGTGGAATCTAGGGAAATGGTACAAATGATGTATTTACAAAGCTGATAAATAACCTCTTCTTTTGCCTCTGAATCTGGCCTGTTATTCTTTCTTGTGTGTCACATGGTCTAGATTGTTCTGAATTTCTCTCCTAATTACTTCTTTTTCACACTACAGCTTTGCAACTTCTTTTGATTTTCACTGCCCATTTAAATGCCCTATTTTCATTTTTGAAGCATCCTTTTAAACTCCATGTCACCTCTCTGCTTTCCATTGTGATGTCTGACATGTAGCTAGCTTAAAAGAGTGAATTTCCATATTCTCCTTACAGATTTGCCTTTTTCACATCAACTGGAGAAAAGATCATTGAATTCTTTGAAATAGCTGGTGGGCAGAAAGGTGTGGTGAGTGAGACAATGGGCTTCTCCTGCAGTCTGAGACCTCAGGGAAGAAAACCTAAGAAATTAACTAGGGGCGAGAACCTGATCAATATATCATCTAAAATTCGATTCCTACATTACTGCCCCTCATTTTACCCCATCTCTTAATTTATAATCACTATACCTATAATGGGCTTCCCTGGTGGCTCAGAGGTTAAAGCGTCTGCCTGCAATGCGGGAGACCTGGGTTCGATCCCTGAGTCGGGAAGATCCCTTGGAGAAGGAAATGGCAACCCACTCCAGTATTCTTGCCTGGAGAATCACATGGACAGAGGACAGAGGAGCCTGGTGGGCTACAGTTCAAGGGGTCTCAAAGAGTCAGACATGACTGAGCGACTTCACTTCACTTCACTTCACTTCATACCTATAATAGCCTGCTCTGGAAGATAAACCCGAAGCACCCTTGGCTGCAATTCAATGAGCTGTCCCAAGGAGTTCCATTTTATTTGTTTTATTCAGTTAAAGATGGTCTTCTTGTGTCATGAGTCACGCTTTTCGTTTCCAGGGTGACCACCCATCATTACACTTCCATGACATTTGTGCTTCAAATTTCTGTAGCAAAATCCTTCAGGCATATTTTAGAAAAAATCCCAATAGATAGTGAGAAATGGAATATTTCCCGCCATATCCTGCACAAGGATGTCACAGTCACAGTGATTGCAGCCACCACAGAAGGTGAGCTGGTGAGCCCCGAGGGAACTTAGGAGGGAGAAGAATACCTGCCATCTAGTGGCCATCAGACTTCAGCCACTCCCCATGGTGCGCTGAGGAACTCAGGATGTGAAAACACAGGATACTGGCCCCAGATAGATGAGGTGCATATCAAGGGAACAATTTCAGTGAGCCCAGACTCTTGCATCTTCCCATACGTAGAAAAGCACTAAATTCCTTACCTTGGGTTATCTGGTTTTCTTTAATTAACAATAATCTTTTGTTATTCAGATTACCTGCCTTTTGTTGCAAAACTTTTATATAAACTGGCTCCTCTCCTCCTCTCATCGGAGTGGGTCACTTGAGATGTTGTCTCTCAGGCTTAAAATCCTAAAAATTCCCCACTGAGTAAAACATAACTCTCAACTCTTAGGTTGTGGCTATTTTTTTCAAGTACACAATGGTGACTTTTTCACTCACCATTTACAACAGAGATCCGCAAAACATATACCCCTCCAAGATCTGCAGCCGCCGTTAATTCATAATTCTTTGGCTCATTTTTCCTTCCTGACCTCTGAGTTGCTTATAATAAGCATCGCCTTACTCACTGATTCCAGTGAGAACTATAAATAGAAAAAAAGCCATGCACGAACATTAATATCCAGTGGTTGTATTAATACCTCACCATTATCTTTAAACGCCACACAGCCGAGGAGCAGGAGGTGCGAATGCAGGAAGCATCTCTGTCTGAACTTGGAGTGCGCACACCATCCTGAGAAGAGAAAAGCCTTTTCACCCAGATTAAGCCTCCACATCTCTTTCCCTGCTGGAGAGCAGCGATAACCACCTCCTGGAATGTCACAGCATTCTCTGAGATTTCCTGGGAAGGGCCTCATTCAAAGGGGCATCTCTGTAAAGACTGGCTCCTCTATCTGGAAATCGCAGGCCAGCTGCAGAGAAGGGAACGTTCTTTGTCCACCCTCCCGTCCCCTCCGATTTGCCCTCCCTTGAGCTAGCCTCCCATCCTAGCCTCCCCACCTTTCACTCACTCCCTTCTCTTTCCTCTTCCTTTACTTCCCCATCCCAGCGTTTTCTACCCAATAACTGGCCTTCCAAGAACCTCTTGGGCCAAGGTACCTTTGGCTTCTGCACCTGAGGGCCTTGTTTCATGGCTGTCTCTCTGAGCAGGGCTGTCCCTGACTGTGAGGGCCTTCCACCTCCCCGTCTGCTTCCTCCTTCTTGGCAACTGATCTCAGCCTTTTCTTCACTCCCTAATTCTCCTCGGATGTATGGAGCACATGCCCGGCACTGTGCAAGGTCTTTGCTCAGGGTTTGGGGTGGAGTTATGAGACAACCCAGCCATGCTTCATACCCACGCTCTGGCATGGGGCAGCCAGGCAGGGGCCCCTCCTGGTCAACAGGGTTCAGGTCCCCTTTGCTCCTGCGCACAGGGTGACAGACCCAAGGGAGGGCTCAGTTTCCACAGTTCAGATTAATTCAGAGGCCAGCCATGCTCAGAGCCTCATTGAGTTCCTCCGACCTTCTTGCTTGTTCAGTCACATCCGTTGATCTTGGAGGGGAATCACTTGGACAGGGCAGCCAGAGGGCGAATGCACAAGGCGTGTGTATACACATACACACACACACACACACACACACACACACACACACACACAGGGCTTCCCAGGTGGCACCAGTGGTAAAGAATCCGCCTGTTAATGCAGGAGATGCAAGAGACACAGTTTCGATCCCTGGGTCGGGAAGATCCCCTGGAGTAGGAAGTGGCATCCCATTCCATCACTCTTGCCTGGAAAATCTCATGGGCAGAGGAGCCTGATGTGTTACAGTCCATGGGGCTGCAAAGAGTTGGACAGGACTCAGCTACTGAGCACATGCACATATATACACCTATATACAATGTATTGTAAATATATTAATGCAACATACTTTGTGTGTTGTGTGTATATGCTTCAGGGCTGGGTTGCAGGAAGAGGATCATATTGTCTTGCAAGACAAATGCCTCAGGGGAGGCCATCACACTTCCTCCAAGCAATGCAGGGTGACTCCCCTCAGATGGGGGTGGAAAGACTGACACCCTGCCGCTGTGGGTGGGGCGTTCTCTTTCACTGGTAAAGATGACCTGAAGTCCCGGCTTCATGAAGACCTCCTCCACTCCAACTACAGATCCTATTCTTCCCAATCAACGCCCTTACCTTGACAGCAGACACTCCCAGGAGGCTGGGAGTCCAGCTTAGGGAGTAAGGCAGCAGAATGAGATCTGAATCGGACTCCCAGCTGTCTCTGCCCTGCAGCTCCAGGAGCTGAGGGTCTCATCAGGGCACACCCACACACTCTCAGGTTTACCAGTGGCACTGAAGCTGAGAATTCAAAGCCCTGAGCTCATCCTTTTCTTTTTCCTCTTTGTCCAGTGACGTTAAGAGCAGCCAGATGAGGTTATTATATTCATTTCCAGAAATGTTTTCCAAAAATGTTCAAAAGCATCACAGACACAATCTCCCAGTATCCTGTATCTTACTCGACTGTGTTGTGCTTATTTGCTCAATTGTGTCTGACCCTTTGCGACCCCATGGACTGTAGCCCACCAGCTTCCCTCTCCATGGGGATTCTCCAGGCAAGAATACTGGAGTGGGTTGTCATCCCCTTCTCCAGGGGATCTTCCCAACCCGGGGATCTTCCCAACCCAGGTCTCCCTCATTGCAGGTGGATTGTTTATGGTCTGAGACAGTGACTAGAAGTATCCAATGCAGATGCTTTGCACAACTTTGTAAACAGTTCATATCATGAACTATCATGATACTCTCTCTCTACTTCTGGAAATAGAGTGATTAGCATTTTAAATTCTAATCAGATTAGAGAACCAATTCCAGAAACCCACAACCAATTCAGAAAACTCATCCTTCTAACTCTGTTTCTTTACCACCACTGTCAGTACCCACATCTGTATTAGGGTTCTCCAGAGGAATATAACCAGCAGGGGACGTGTGTGTGTGTGTGTGTGTGTGTGTGTGTGTGTGTGTAATTGGCTCATGTGATTATTAAGGCTGAGCAGCCCCAGGAGCTGCCGTCTGCTGGTGATATTAATATGATTCAGTCTGAGTCCACCGTTTGGGAAGCCAAGGGAGCCAGTGCCATCAACCCCAGTCCCAGAGCAGGAGAGGATAATGTGGGAGGTCCCAGGTCATCAATGAGGCAGGAAAAATGGGTAGATTCCTCCTGCTTCTGCCTTTTGCTCTATTCAAGCCCTTACTGGACTGGAGGATGTCTGTTCACATTGGGGACGGCAGTCTCCTTTATGGAGTCTGGTAGTTCACACGCCAATTTCACACCCAGAAACAATGCTTAATCTAGACTTTCTGTAGCTAGTCAAGTGGACACACAAAATTAACCATCACTATAAAAAGTGGACAGCATCAGGTGATGTTTAAGAGTTAAACTGGCAGGACCTGGTAAGGAATGAGAGAAGTGGACAGACTAGTGAGGGATGTAAAGACTGGCTCCCTCTTTGGAGGCTTGAGCTACTGGATCAAAGTGCTAACTAGGGCAGTGGGTGTCTGGAGAGAAAAGGAGTGGAGGGAGACAGTGGATTTGCGTGCTGCCGTTTTAAAGATAATAGAGACTCAACATGCTTAAATGCTGATGAGAAACATCAACCGAAGAAGAGAAAGCAGAGGACGCCCACCACTGAAGGGATCATCAGAGGACCCCAGGAAAAAAGGGAGGGTAGGATGCTTAGTACAGTGGAGAACCCCTCTTCACGGGACATTTGTCTCTTCCCAGATTTTCCCCATTGTCTTCTTCTCCCTTCCCTTCGCCCTGTAAAATCTTGTTCATCCTTCATTGCCCAGATGAAGGGAATTGCCTTTTTCTTTTCCCCCAAACCAGACCTCCATCCTCCTCATGCCACGTAATGGCCAGGGGCTTTGCGGCACTCGTCACCAAATGATGACTGCTCTCTGGATGTGCCGAATATCTACCAGCGGGCCTGTCCATCAAGGCAGCATTTCCTCTCCTTTATTGTGATCCCCTCAACACAAAACTCTGGTCTGACATGAAAGATAAAGGGGTTTTATGGCAGAAATGAACCCATACAGGAGTTAAAGTAAGGAGAACACCTCACAGCTCCCCTACTCACAAGAGAACTCCAGCCCTTAAGTGATGCTCAGAGCTGGAGGTCCTGCAAACAAGGTCCTCATTTCTCAGAAGGACGGTAGGGCTGAGCTACTGGCAACTAAGAAGTGCAGTAATTCCCTAGTGGTCCAGTGGTTAGGACCCCACGCTTTCACCGCCAAGGGCACAGGTTCAATCCCTGGTCAGGAAACTAAGATCCCACAAGCCACACAACACAGTCCAAAAAAAAAAGTGCAAAACTAGAGAGCAGGATGGTGGACCTTGGAGAGCCAGGGATGTTGACAGCATCCCTGGTTCCTGTCAGCATCCCCACTCCTCATTAAATGTGGCAAACTAAGATAGGAGCTAATCTCAGAAGCCATTAGAAGGTGCAAAAAAGCGACGAGGTGAGAACACCATGGAGTGGGCATGCCTGCCCTGTGCAGGCATTAATCAGTTGCTCAGTGAAAATAGCTTGGCAGGAGGGAGAGAGCTAGCTAGCCCCAGGAAGCAAAGAGCCCTCCCCTGGCCGTGCCCAGGCAATGCTGACAGCAGGCATTTCTCACCTCCAGATGACTTGTTTGTCACATCCATCTTCGGAATTCTAGGAGCAGATTAGGAAATTGAGTTAATTTAGAAAGCTAATGTATGTAGAGTGCTTAGAACAGTGTCTGAAACAAAGTAAGCATGTTTAATATAATAATGTAATAGCAGTAACACTACTAGTACTCTTGACAAGGAAGAGCTAGAGTCAGAGAAACCTGGTTTGAATGAGGCAACTTCCAGAATCCCAGAGGTATCTACTAATAAGACACTTAGCCTCAGATTCTTTTTCTTCATTTGAAAAATGAAGTTATTCCCTCCTACTGTGCAGGCTCATTGTGGAGATTACAAAAGAGACTATTGTGGAATCTCCTGAGTCCATCAGGAATTCGCAAGGGAGGAGGCGTGATCTCTCCGTGGAAAGGATGGTCTTTAACAAACGCAGGCCCTTCATGCTAGAAATCTCCCCCATGAGTCTCTGCAATGGTGAATTTATATATCAACTTGGTTGGGCTAAGGCACCCAGATATTGGGTCAGACATTATTCTGGATGTTTCTTTGAGGCTGTTTTTGATGAAATTAACATTTAAATCAGCAGACTTTGGTGTCTGGTTGTTGCTGCGTTTTTTCAGCTGAGCTGTCCTGCATGTAGGATCTTAATTTCCTAACCAGGGATCGAACTCGTGCCCCTTGCAGTGGCAGAGCAGAGTCTTAACCACGGGACCACCAGGGAAGTTCCATAAAACAGTGGCTTTTGAGCAAAGCAGATTGCCCTTTATAAGATGGGTGGGCCTCTCCAGTCAGCTGATGCATTGAACAGAGCAAGACTGACCTTTCCCAAGCAAGGAATTCTGCGGCAAACTTGAACTGGAATATCATCTTCTTCCTGGGGTTCCAGCCTGCTAACCTACTCTGCAGATTTTGGTTTGCCAGCCTGGTAATTCCATGAGCAATTATTTAAAATAAACCTAAGCACACATCCTATCGGTTCTGTTCATCTGAAGAACTCTAACACAGACACAGAACTCCCTCTGGTTGTCATATGGTGCAGACTGAGATTCCTTATCTCCCCAACGTTGCAGAACCAGCTGGAATGTCTGTCCTGAGGGCCAAGGAGTAGGAAAGGGGATGACTGCTCCTCTAGTATCAGTGCTATCTATCTGCCTGACTGAGTTGTGCCCACACTGATGGTCACAATGGCAAACCTTTCATTACTAGGACTCCAGGAAGAAAAGACCTAGAGAGAATTTATTTAGTCTTTGCAAAAGTATACGGTGTCTTCATTATTGACCAGACACTGTGCTAGAGATGAGATCTTAAAAATGATTATAATAAATTTAATTGAATCTGAAACACAATCCATTATAGGTACACAATATTTTATGTTCCCAGAAAACAGAAAAAAAAAAAAACCTTTCAGACTTCAGAGATATCAAAATGGGAAAATATGCATCTCAGAATGAATAAAGTAGGATAATTATGATAATAATAAGATGGCTAAGACTTGCCATGTACAGGTACTGTTCTGAGCATTTTGTGTGTATTAATTCTTTTAATACAGTCACTTATAAGATAGAAACCATCATCATCCCATTTTATGGATGAGGACACTGCGAATCAGACAGGCTAGGTGCCCTGCCCAGGTTCACCCAGCTCCTAAGTGGAGGAGCCAGGATTTGAACTCAGGCAGACAGGCTCCAGAGTCCGTGCTCTCAACTACTCTGCAAGAACCATGGTTAGGAGATGGCTCATTCTGAATCTGCCCCACTGTCTAGGGACCTGCTGAGCAGTCCATGGCTCATTCCAGAAAGTCCAGTGCCTGTCAATCAATTTGACTATAAGTGACCACTCTTAAACATACCAGCAGCTTTTTTTGAGAAGTTCAAGTAAAATATATCTACAGCCGTTCATGACTTTGTCACAAAGTCACTTGGCCAGAGGGCAGATCTGGGGAGAGGACAGGCTTAAGGAGCCACAAAGGGTTGTCTGAACTTATTTGTGGTGCTCAGTCACTCAGGTGTGTTCCACTCTTTGTGACTCCATGGATTGTAGCCCACTAGGCTCCTCTGTCCATGGGGGTTTTGCAGGCAAGAATACTGGAGTGGTTGCCATTTCCTTATCCAGTGGATCTTCCTGACTCAGGGATCAAAGCCACACCTGCATTGGCAGGCAGATTCTTTAACACTGTGCCACCTGGGGAAACCCTTGGATTTATTGAGAGGATATCAAATGACTTCATCTTCTCATGATCCTCACCCAGGAATTCACAGAGTAAGTGATTATCACACCAACCAGGAGCAAAACAGATGCTAAAGACCAAAGATCCGGACAAAATGCCCATTCCCGGTGGGCTCCCTGAACTTGAGGACACAAAACGAAAGATTTAACCCAAGAGATGTTGGAAGCAGAATATTAGGAAGTGCCCTGCAGGGTAATTTCTGAGATGGTATATTCTTTTCTGATCGTTTTCTCCTGTGTATTCACGGCATCCTGGGGGCATCTCACCTCAGCAGAATAATGATGCTGTCACTCCGGTTCCCATGGAAACTGAACTGGGACAGAAGGAACAGAAGGCTCTTCAAGGTCATCAGAGCAAGGAGAGTGGAGACAAGGACAGCAAGGAATGAGGGTTCTTCCTCCCTCTCATCTCTGAAACAGGTGGCTCTGTCAGCAACACAACCTTGGGGCCCCAGGCGGCAGTGTGAAGTGGCCCAGGACAGGGCTGGGGGTGGGGGCTGCTCCTCCTGCCTCCTGGTCCAGCCCTGCATCTGGTTTCCAGGAGACAGGAGCTGTGCGCTGCAAGTTTTGGGGATGAATGATCATCCTCATGTGCCCTCCCACACCCTGACTCAGAGTCACTAAGCTTCAAGCACCATATTCATTATCAGATTCAGGAAGAGGTCCTGGAGTTGAGGACTGCCACTCTGAGGATCCCCTGATCAGAAAACTCAGGGACCACAAGGATGCTGAACCATGTTATTCCCGCATGCCTTCTCCCTGAGCTTACCCACATGTCTGTCTGCTGCAGAACTCCCTCAGCCCTTCCTTGCTTAACATCCCAGCCCCAAACTTCACCTTCCTTCTAGCCTTAACAAAAGACCTTTCTGTCTCCCAGTTGCCCAGGCTTCAGAGCAAGGATGGCCATTCCCCTGGAGCTGTTTATCAGGTCTGTCCAGGCCCAGAGTTGGGGAGTGGGAGAACAGGTCACCAAATGTGAGTACCCTGTCCTCGAGTCACGTGAGGCTGGGCGTCCAGGTACAGAACTCAGAGACCCAGTGACTTAATGGGGACAGAGTTTTCTGGCGGTGACGGGCAAAGACAAGTCCATGCAGTCACTGCTCATTTTCATCAGGCTCCAAATTGTGCCAGGCGCCTGCGGCATCACCGTGGGGCTCTGGGTCTCCCATCAGCCCAGGCCCTACCTCCAGACCCCACTGTCTGAAGCCTGAGCATCTCTGAGCTTCCCTGGGAGATCCTTTCTGCTGAAATTGGCTTCTCCTCATTTGCCAGTTCATAAGAGGTTAGAAAAAGTGCAGGATCCAAACAGAAGTGGCCGTGGAAGCACTAGAGCAATAATGGTTATTATTGTTAGGGTTGGTTTATTCCCTCTACAGTTTTCCTTAGCTCACAGGGGAAGAGGTCTATCCACCCAGAGTGAAATTGCAGGACAATCTCTCTTGTCTAGGAGATGCATTTACAAACTCAAAAGCTTAAAAAGGGTTTAGGAGAAGGGCTTGCAGTGGTGGGACTAGCACAGTCAGCAACTAGCCGACCAGCCCTGTGACTTTAAGGACAGCAAGAGCCCGCTGTTTGCACAATTGTAACTTGTGGGTTATCACGATTCTCTAAGGCTGCTTCCAGCTGTAAAATCTTATGCTTCTCTGGAAAGAAATTATATTAATGATTAACATTCAATCCTTCATCAGGGCCCAGGCTTAGAGCTGAAAGCTGCCAGCCTGAACCTAAACTCCCTGCACATCTACCCGGAGACCACACGTCAGCTGCCCAGATGGAGAGCTGTGGAGGGAGCCTCCTGGGGGCTAAAGCGGGGGAAATTCAGGAGGAGGAGGGGAAAGTGGGGAAGGAGATGTGGATGGAGGGGGAGCGGGAGGAAGAGGAGGGGGAAGGTAAGGGACGGGGAGGGAGAGCAGGGGGAAGGGAGAGGAGATGGGGGATGGTAACAATTTTGTGCCCATTTCACAGATGAGGAAAGTGAGGCCTAAAGAAGTGATGGGGGACCTAGAATCATAGCTAGGAGGATGGAGACATGATTTTGACGTCAACAGTTTGGTTTCTGAGTCCACCCCAAGAGGCCCTGCCTGGCCCTGTGGAGTCCCAGCAGGAAACAGACCGCACCTTCCAACAGGGTGATTAGAGGATTTGAGTGACAGGGGAGATCCCAGGATGGCACAGTTTCTGGAGCTGGGTGGGAGTTGGGGGGTCAGGGTGAGGGCAAGGTTACCCGACCCTGGGTGTGGGATGCAACCGCCCAACCCGTGTGCAGGGAGGGCACCCTCATCCCGCCACCAGGCACCCAAATAAAGAAAGAAATAAAAATGTTTTTAAAAATTAAAAATAAACAAAAATAAAAACTGGAGGCAAGACAAGTGATTGCTGTAATACTCCAGGTGAGGGATGATGTGGCTCTGAACTGAGCCACCAGCAGTGGGGCGACAGCTGTATAAGCAGGTCAGCTCTGGAGTTCCCCACTTGAGTGATTCACTCCATAAAGGATAATAAGGATATTTCAAGGGAAATACAGTTTAGAGAGGAAGAGTCTTAATCACTTTAGACATGCTGAATTTGAGGAGCTTGTGTGATACCTCGCAGGGAATAGTCCAGAGGGAAGCTGGATGGAAGTTTGGACTCGGGAGGAAATTCTGAACGAAAGATACAGAGAAGGGGGAAGGAAATCCTTGGCATGGATGTGATTTCTTAGGAAGAGAGTGAGGGCAAATAAAAAACCTGAGGACAAAGTGTTTAGAAATATCAACATCAAAGTTGAGGCAGAAGAAAAGTTGCCTGATGAATGGGACTTTAGGGAAAGTAAAAAGCAAAAAATTTTAATGAAAAAATAAAATTAGAAAAAGTAATTTTTTAATGTCCATTTTAGACCAAATTTAAGGAGACCCTCGGAGAAGGCAATGGCACCCTACTCCAGTACTCTTGCCTGGAAAATCCCATGGACAGAGAAGCCTGGTAGGCTGTAGTCCATGGGGTTGCTAAGAGTTGGACACGACTGAGCAACTTCAGTTAAGGAGACCCTGGTTTGATTCCTGGGTTGGAAAGTTCCCCTAGAGAAGGGATAGGCTATCCACTCCAGTATTCTCGGGCTCCCCTAGTGGCTCAGACAGTAAAGAATCTGCCTACAATGTACGAGACCTGGGTTCGATCCCTGGGTTGGGGAGATTCCCTGGAGGAGGGCATGGCAACTCACTCCAGTATCCTTGCCTGGAGAATCCCATGGACAGAGGAGCCTGGCAGCCTAACAGTCCATAGGGTCATAGAGTCAGACATGACTGAGGGACTAAGCACAACACACAAATTTTAACAAGATGGAATGTCGGGGTAGATAGTGCTCAGTCACTCAGCTGTGTCAGACTCTTTGCTACCCCACAGATTGCAGCCCACCAGGCTCCTCCATTCATGGGATTTTCTGGGAGAGAAAACTGGAGTGGACTGCTACTTCCTTCTCCAGTGATTGATAAATATAAATACAATTCTATTCAAGTAGTATCCCAGGCTATTTAATAAATGAAGTGAGATGAATGCAATAAGCAGAGTCAAATGCTGCCGTTGGGTGTAGGAGGAGAGGACTGAGGATCGAGCTGGTGGGAGGACAGCGTATGACCAAGAAGAGTTCAGGTGATGTGGACACAACTGAACCCTCTTCACTAAGGCTGGACGCAAAGTAAAAAGGCTTTCGGTAAAACTGCCTTCAGTAAGAAATGCCACCAGCCAATTCTTTCAGGCTTGAGTGTAAGAAAAATCAAGAAGCTATTTTGTAAGGAGAGAATGGAAACTAGTTTTCTATACCTCACATGTGAGTGGGGGCCGGAAGGATGTTGGTTTCAGTGTCTCTTGGCTGGGAGCAAAATGGATTTTCCCCTTTCCTTTTTTATGTGTGTGTGTTAGTCACTCAGTCGTGTCCGACTCTGTGACCCCCACGGACTACAGACCACCAAGCTCCTCTGTCCGTGAAATTCTCCAGGCAAGCATAGCGGAGTAGGTTGCCATTTCCTTCTCCGCTTATGTGTATGTTGTTGCTAATAATTCACAAAGTATTTTCCTGTTTATACCTCAGTTCCCCCAAGTAAATGATTAACCATGATTGCACATTAAGTAAAATAAGAACTTAAGCTTGAGAGCTTTACCATGTCCCAGAAGTGGTTCTTAGTGCATTATTTTTTAAGAAAATGTTTTTGTGTTTATCGATTAGGCTGCCTTGGGCCTTAGTTGCAGCATGCTGGATCTTTGCTGCGGTGCGTGGACTCCCAGTTGTGGTATGAAGGTTTAGTTGCTCCGAGGCATGTGGGATCTTAGTTTTCTGACCAGGGATCAAACCCACGATTCCTGCATTTCAAGGTGGATTCTTACCCACTGGACCACCAGGGAAGTACCCTCAGTGCTTGATTGACCTCAGCTCATTTGTTCTGCACAAGCATGTTATAAACTAGGTACACTCATCCTTATTTTATAGAAGCGTGAACAGAGAGCTAGGGAGGTCCAGTGACTTAACGAGAGCCATCCAATGAAGACACCCACAGAAGAATTCATGCCCAGGCAGTCTGTGCCCCATGTCTGTCCCCTTATCTAGCATTTTATACCACTTCTAGTTCATAGGTCCCAGGGACTGTTAATAAATAGAAGCCACTTAGATTACACAGTTACTTTTGATTTTCTCAGAGGGAATCCAAGGTAATCAACAACTAGGAATTGCCATGAGAGTTTCTGATAAATAATCAATGAAACAGAATAACTCATAAATGTTCTCTTTTGCTGTTAGGCTCTATAATATATGTACATTTCATTATATGACCCTATGCATATTTATCACTTTAGATGGTTTTCACCTCTCTGGTTTTAGCTAGATTATAAATTCTCTGAGGCTGAGAAGTACAGACTCCTAATATTCAGAGCTTAGCCCAGGAAAGCAGTGAAAATCTACTGATGCATTTTTAATGAATGATTCAGGTAATGTAGGGGAGCTTGAAAGAGCTTCTTTCAGTCACATAAATATTTTTCAGTTATTTTCCAAATAGCCCGAGTTGGGAAGTCAAAATCTAAAATATGTTTTAGGGCTTGGTATTTTTTAGAAGATATTTTAAATACAATTTTATGACTTCAAGAGAAATGTATCCATAAAGACATAATTCATTTTGAAAGGACCCCATGGAATCTATAGTATTAAGAACTTTTTTAAAAAAAGGAAAAGAATAAAATTTCTTACTTGAGCCAGTTTCTAAATCTACAAGTGAAGGCTGCCTATGGTCCGAAGTTACCACAAACTCTTGAACCAGCATACTGAATGCTCCTCTCTCTCTTTCCATCAAGAATACACTCAAGTACAACCCCTGCCTCCTGGAAATATCTGATGTGAAATGTTAAAGAATAAATACTGGTGACTGGAGCCATTCTGCTGAAAGTCCTAAGAGGGCTTCTGCTCTTGGTAAAGGAGATTCAGTAATTTAAAAGAACAATTCAGCTGAGAACAAATATAAAAGGTAGACAAAAATCTTAAAAAAGCAAACTTCTCTCATATCAGAAACCTGACGCCCAGCTGGTGAGAATGTAACGTGGTACAGCTCCTTTGGAAAAGCATGACAGACAGTTCCTCAAAAAGTTAAGTATCAGGTCACCATGTGACCCAGTGATTTCCACTCCCCAAAGAAGTGAAAAGGTATGCCCACACAAAATCTCCAACATGAATGTCCTTAGTAACACTATTCATAACAGCTAAAAGGTGAATACGACCCAAATGTCCATCAAGAATGTATAAACATTCTTTTCTGGTTACCGCGGTGTAGGGAACCATGAGCAGCAAAGTCTCCCATGACACCCTCTAGGAGGCGGTTTGGGAAGTCCTGCACGGGAACCAGCGCAAGCGCAGAAAGTTTTTGGAGACGGTGGAGCTTCAGATCAACCTGAAGAACTATGACCCTCAGAAGGACGAACGCTTCTTGGGCACCGTCAGGCTTAATTCCACTCCCCGCCCCAAGTTCTCCGAGTGTGTCTTGGGGGACCAGCAGCATTGTGATGAGGCCACGGCTGTGGATATCCCCCACATGGACATCGAGGCACTGAAGAAACTCAACAAGAATAAGAAACTGGCCAAGAAGCTGGCCAAGAAATATGATGCCTTTTTGGCTTCAGAGTCTCTGATCAAGCAGATCCCCCGAATCCTGGGCCCAGGCCTAAATAAGGCTGGCAAGTTCCCTTCCTTGCTGACCCACAGTGAGAACACAGTGGCCAAAGTTGATGAAGTGAAGTCCATGATCAAGTTCCAGATGAAGAAGGTGTTGTGTCTGGCAGTGGCTGTTGGCCACGTGAAGATGACAGATGATGAGCTTGTGTACAACATCCACTTAGCTGTCAACTTCCCAGTGTCATTGCTCAAGAAAAATGGGCAGAATGTCAGGGAATTGTACATTAAGAGCACCATGGGCAAGCCGGAGCGTCTGTACTAAGGCACAGCTTAATAAACCATACTAAACCAAAAAAAAAAAAGAATTTATAAACAAAATGAAGTATTTCCACACAATGTAATCTCATTTGGCCACAACAAGGAATCAAAGACTGATAGATGATCCAACATGGATGAACTTTATAAGCATACTATGATGCTAGAGACAAAAGATCTTGTATTATGTGATTCCACTTATATGAAATGTCATAATAAGCATTTCATAGAGACAGAAAGTAGATTAATGGGTGCTTAGTGTCAAGGGAATTTGTAGGTGATGAAGGATACAGGGCTTCTTTCTGAGGTGGTGAAAATGTTCTAAAATTGATTGTGATAATAGTTGCATAATTCTATGAATATAGTAAAAACCACCTAATCGTACACTTTAAATGGGTGAATTGTATTACATGTGAATTGTATCTCAATAAAGGTATTAACAGAAAAAACAAACAGAAAAACTGCTCTCAAAGGCACTGTTAGCTGTTGGTAGTAAGTTAACAAGATCACGATGAGTTACTGGGAGAAGACCTAGGACAGAGCAGAAGCCCAGAGAGGTAAACGTGGCATTTGGGGCCACTTCCCCTTTTGGAGTATGTGCTGGTTCTACAGGAACTGGCTGAAGGGCGCATTGCTGGGCTTACTGCCCCTGAGTGGGAGTGTGAGCTCATCAGAGTACGGATGAACTGGATATAGGAGAGTGACCTGATGAAGCCAGTTCTCCTTAGGCTGGGAAAGTCTGCCCTCAGAGCAAACTGAATATATCAGATTGTTCTTAGGGGGACTTCAGTTCAGCTTCAAGCTCTCTCCATGTCTGGAGCTGGGTTCGGAAACTTCAATTGTTGGCATCCCTAGATACATAGCAGAAATGAGCATAAATCCCTTCTGGAGGAAGGTGATAACTAGTCCGCAAGTTATTTTAGCAAACAATTTTTTAGAAAGAATCAGTTCAGTTGCTCAGTTGTGTCTGACTCTTTGCAACCCAATGGACGGCAGCACACCAGGCTTCCCTATCCATCCACCAACTCCTGGAGCTTGCTTAAACTCATATCCATCAAGTCTGTGATAACAAGAAATAACTAGCACACAAGAAGAAAACAAGCTAAGAGGAAAAAAAAAATAGGCTATAGAAACAGACCTAGAGGGACTACAGAAATAGGAGTTATTTGACACAGACTTTAAAATATCTATGCCTGTGACCCAGCAATCCCATAATGGGGCACATACACAGAGAAAATATGATTCAAAAAGACACATGCACCACGATGTTCACTGCAGCACTATTTATAATAGTGAGAACATGGAAGCAACCTAAATGTCCATTGACAGATGAATGGATAAAGAAGGTGTGGTACACGTATACAATGGAATATTACGCAGCCATAAAAATGAATAAAACTGGGTCATTTGTAGAGACATCATACAGATACCATCATACAGAGTGAAGTGAGTCAGAAAAGGAAAAACAAATTCCATGTATTAACACGTATATGTGAAATCTAGAAAAATGGCACAGATCATCTTATTTGCAAAGCAAAAATAGAGATACAGACATGAGAACAAATGTCTGGATACCAGGGGGAAGGGGTGGGTAGTGGTGGAATCGAGAGGTTGGGACTGACACATATTCACTATTGATACCATGTGTAAAATACATAGGGGCTTCTCTGGTGGACCAAATGGTAAAGAATATGCTTGTAATGCAGGAGGCCCAGGTTGGATCCCTGGGTCAGGAAGATCCCCCAGAGAAGGGAATAGAGGGCTGTCTACTCCAGTATTCTTGCCTGGAGAATTCCACAGATGAAGGAGCCAGTGGGCTACAGTCCTTGGGGTCACAGGGTCGGACACGACCAAATGAACAAGCAACACACACAAAAAATAGGTAATAACTGAGAAGCTACAGTATAACCCAGGGAGTTCTACTCAAAGCTCTGTGGTGACACAAACAGGAAGGACATTCAAAAAAGAGGGAATATATGTGTATGTTTAGCTGATTTTTCTCTGGTGGCTCAGTGGTTTAGAATCTGCCTGCCAGTGCAGGAGATGTGCTTTCCATACCTGGGTCATGAAGATCGCCTGGAGGAGGAAATGGCAACCCACGCCAGTGTTCTTGCCTGGAAGAATCCCACGGACAGAGGAGCCTGGCAGGCTACAGTCCATGGGTCAGAGTCAGACACAACTGAGCATGCACACAGGGTACACAGCTGATTGCTTACAGTAGAAATTAACATAATATTGTAAAGCAACTATGAAAGTGAAAGTCGCTCAGTCATGTCCAACTCTTTGCAACCCCATGGACTATACAGTCCATGGAATTCTCCAGGCCAGGATACTGGAGTGCGTAGCCTTTTTCCTTCGCCAGGGGATCTTCCCAACCCAGGGATCGAACCCAGGTCTCCCAAATTGCAGGTGGATTCTTTACCAGCTAAGACTCTAGAGAAGACCAAGAATACTGGAGTGGGTAGCCTATCCCTTCTCCAGCTGATCTTCCTGACCCAGGAATCAAACTGGGGTCTCCTGCATTTCAGGCAAATTCTTTACCAGCTGACTTACCAGGGAAGCCGAAAAAGTAACTAAACCCCAATAAAAATTAAGAAAATAAATTTTAAAAAGATCCCACATAGAAGTTCAAAGATACAGTAATGAATGAGCAATGGAAATGATAAATGAGTGAATCTAAACAACTATCTAAACATTTGATTTATAATAAATACAGAACTGATTAACTTTGGGAACAGGAAACTTTTCTCAATAATTGGTGTTAGACAATTATATCCATATAGAAAAAAATGCTAAATGACCCCATATCAAATTATATGGAAAAATCAATTCAGCTATATTGTGAGTTACAGTATAAAAGGTAAAACAAATAAAATTTCTAAATTTGTGACCTCATGGAATGGAATGACTTTTTAAATAGGACATAAAATTCACCAACAATAAATGAAAAATTGATAAACCTTACTACATAAAATCAAGACTTTATTCCTCAAAATATATCATTAAGAGAGTGAAACAAGCCACAGACATGGCTCTTGGCCCCATGGAACTGTTGGGCTTGGGAAAGCTAGAACCACCTGTTCTAAATCACACTTATGTTTCTAGCCCTTTGTAAACCTAAAAGCTTAATTCAGGATGGGAAAGTCTGCAAACTTTGTTCCCTAATCCAAACCCTAAGAAGACTGGGAGTATATGGTGGGTTAAGTTGGGGGCTGCTCCGAATCTCGGTTTGGAGGCTGTCTTTTCACTTAGGCTAAGAGAAACAATGAAGGAAGCCGCACACACGTGGATTGTAAAGTGCCCTTGCTTTTTCCTTCCGTGTGAGGCTAGGTGAGCCCCCGACAGGCCAGGGAGTGGTGGTCAGAGAGGGTTGGTTCTAGAATGAGCCTGGGGGATGACAGCTCTCCAAGAACGATGGCGTCTAAATCATGGATGAAACTGATTCTTCTGGGGAGTTCCTTTCAAAAATGCAGGTTCTTACGGTTGCTGGCAGAGGTGGTGGGAAGGATGAGGGAAGGGATAGGTAGGGAGTTTGGAATGGACATGTACACACTGCTGTATGTAAAATGGATAACAAACAAAGCCTTACTATATCACACTGGGAACTCTGCTCAGTGCTTTGTGGTAACCTGGATGGAACAGGGGTTTGGAAAGAATGGACCCATGTATATATATGGCTGAGTCCCTTCACTGTTCACCTGAAACCATAACAACATTGTTAATCAGCTATTGTTGTTCAGTCACTAAGTCGTGTCCAACTCTGTGGCCCCATGGACAGCAACATGCCAGGCTCCTCTGTCCTCCACCATCTCCTGGAGTTTACTAAAACTCATGTCCATTAAGTCAGTGATGCCCTGTCACCCTTCTCCTCCTGCCCTCAATCTTTCCCAGCCTCAGGGGTTTTCCCGCTATACCCAATCAAAAATAAAAAGTTAAAAAAAAAGTTCTCTGGCCATCAAAGAGACAATTCATTTAGTGGTGCATAGAAATCTATATTTTTAAAAAAATTCGGCAGGGAATTCTGATGTTGTGTCCAGGTTTGGAAACTCTGCTGAAGCTCAGAAACCCTTCCAGGACTTAGCCTATGAAAATGGAGACGTCTGTCTCCAAACGTTTATGCCATTTCCTAAAAGTAGCAATAAACAATATCTGAGGATTGAAAACCACGAAATCATCCTTAGAAATGATCAAGTCTCTTAATGAAAGCAACCTCTCCCTAGCGTTCTTGGGACAGAGGGCATTTTCATCCCAGTGCTGTGTGTCACAGCTACAGTCTTACCCTCCTGTTCTCATGGCTGGCTCTTCATATCAGCTCCCCAGTCTCTGAGGCCGGGTCCGTGCCCTTGAAGTGCCCTTGTGGAAGTGGGTGAGAAGAGAAGAGAGAGAAAGCAGCCCAGGGAGCATCCAGAGGTCCCAGCCGCCCTGGTTCACACACAGGACACTTTCGAGGAATCAGCGCATCACCAGCGCCATCTGGTGGCTTCTTTGAAATCCTGCTCTCCAGGCCCTGGGAAGATCAGGTCTCAGCGTCTAGAGATGCCTACTGGTTACAAAGGCAGCTCTTCCCCGCAGGACTGTGCGTGGGCAAAACAGTTTTCTACAGTTATTGTTTCTATAGACCCCTTTCTTTCTTTTTTTAAATTTTATTTTAATTGTAGGGTAATTTCTTTAGAAGGTTGTGTAGGTTTCTGCTGTACAGAATAGCGTGAATAGCGTGAATCAGTTGTAAGTTGTAAGTATACATATGTCCCCTCCCTCTTGAATCTCCCTCCCTCCCTCCATCCCACCCACCTAAGTCATCACAGGGCATTGAACTTAGCTCCTTGTGTTATATAGCAGCTTCTCATTAGCTATCTTACACATAGTGTGTATGTCTCAATGCTACTTTCTCAATTTGTCCCACCCTCTCCTTCCCCTGCTGTATCCATAAGTCTGTTCTCTATTCCTGCCCTGTAAATAAGTTTATCAGTATTATTTTTCTAGATCCTATATATATATGCATTCATATACAATATTTATTTTTCTCTGATTGACTTCACTCTGTATAGCAGACTCTAGTTTCATCCATCTCAGTTCAACTGACTCAAATTCATTCCTTTTAAAGGCTGAATAATATTCCACCATGGCTTCCCTGATAGCTGAGTTGGTAAAGAATCAGCCTGCAATGCAAGAGACACCAGTTCTATTCCTGGGTTGGGAAGATCTGCTGGAGAAGGGATAGTCTACCCACTCCAGTATTCTTGGGCTTCCCTTGTGGTTCAGCTGGTAAAGAATCCGCCTGTAATTCGGGAGACCTGGGTTCAGTCCCTGGGTTGGGAAGATCCCCTGGTGAAGGGAAAGGCTACCCACTCCAGTATCCTGGCCTGGAGAATTCCATGGACTGTATAGTCCGTGGGGTTGCAAAGAGTCGGACACGACTGAGCGACTTTCACTTTTCCACCATATATATGCACAACTTCTCTATCCCTTCTTCTGTGGTTGGACATGTAGTTTGCTTCCACGTCCTGGCTATTGTACATAGTGCTGTAATGGACATTGGGGGTACATGTGTCTTTTTGAATTGTGGTTTCCTTAGGGTATATGCCCAGTAGTGGGATTGCTGGGTCATATGGTAGTCTCTTTAACATTTTCCATTCATTCATTCAACAAGCCTATTTGCATGCAGACTATGTGTCAAGGAATTGTAGGGCTTAGAAATCAGTGAAGGGATGCAGACAATTAGTAGGCAAAATTACAAACCATTTCTGAATAAGTGCTATTTAGAGAATTAAGAGGGTGAGGGGATCAAGTCGTCTTGAACTGGGTCATCAAGGAAGGCTCTCTGATGGAGTGAGAACCCGATGAAGAGAAATAGCCTCCCGTGAGAAGGGCATCCTCGGCTGAGTGTACGGCTTGGGCAGGGAACCTGGGCTCAGGGCAGAAAGCCAAGCCTTTCTGCACTACCAGTCTCTCTCTGAAGTTTCCTTTTAACCACCATGTTACGTCTTGCATCTATCTCTACCGGTCAAGATTCTCTTCCTGCAAGATACATGTCAACTATGTGAAACCCTCCAGTTTTACAGAAAGGTTGACCCAACTGATTAAATTCTTAATGATATAACAGAACCCTCTCTTCCTTAATTCTGCAGTTTTGCACCATCCCATAATACAAAGCCTGGACAGCTTTTAGTGGGTAATTGCTCTCCTGCTCTGCCCTTTAGGGACATTATCTGCTTTAGTTCTCACAGCAACCCCAAGTGGTAGGTACTATTATTATTATTCCCATTTTATTGATGAGAAAGCCATGGCTTAGTATGAATTTTAGAAAGGCTTAGTAGTTAAGGGTTTCAGAATTTGTAGCAGTTAGGATTCAATTACTCAACTCTAAAGTCTGCTTTTATTAGAGCATGAGCTTGTCAGGAGTACCTGGGTCTGACTCTCAGCTCCCTCAGTCTTCACTAGCCGTATATGACAGTGGTGATGGGTTTAACCTCTGTGCGTCTTGGCTTTGTCTGTAAACTAATGGGGGACAGATTGGTTCATAGACGTACAAGGCTTACAGCAGCGACTGGTACTGTAGTATGTAGTAAGCGCAGTGTCACCATGGGCTGTTCCAAACACTTCTATACTATTGCCCACAGTTGATAAAATACACGAAACTGAAGAGTCAAGTATGTGGATTATGTGCTGGTAGTTCTTGTAAATGTTTTGAGAAAGGCAGGCAGATCACTTGGTTCTAAGGGTTATTTCTGTTATCCCTTAATACAGTGACTTGACTGTGTGAATAGCAATATGCATGAACTACACTTCCTAACAGCTTGAATATTTCATGAATGAGACTTGACTGTGTAACTGTATGATAGGAGGCGATGGTACAGACCTTGACTATGTAAGTGTATTTGCTGGTGCAGGTTTGTAATAGGAGACAATGACACAGATCTTGATTATGTAGGTGTACAATGGGAGACAATGTTATGAACAGTCGTGAGCATCTTACCAGTTTTAGAGAATTTTTTTTTTCTGTATTGCTTGTCAGGTCAATTAGACCTAATTTTTCTATCTTTCTTTGCTATAAATAATTGAACCTGGGCTTAATATTTATTCACAGGGATAGAGAAATTAATGATAAACTTCTGGAATCACTAGAGATGGGGAACCATGGTGTGAATGAGAAAAAGTGGCAAAGCTCTAGAAACTAGAACCAGTTTCCCTCTGACAGGGGCCCATTCCATCTGCTGTCAAGTACTTCTCAACCACCTGTACTAGAATCACCCAATGGTGGTTAAAACTGTAGATTCCTGGGTCTGACCCCAGACCCACCACTGTCTGGTGGTTGCCCAAGGAGTCTTATGCTTTATATGGAGTCTAAAGTTTGAGAAGTATCTGCCCAGTTTAAAGCATGAACATGTGGCTGAGAAATCTCAGGATGTTTTGCAAGATGTTTTCAGGAAATGGATAAAAGGGCACTAACTGAATGGCTGTGTGACAGCTTAAGTTATGTGTCTGGCACTCCTTTCTCTCTTCCCCCTGGAGTTCATGGAGGAGCTGGATGTCTTCTGTGGGTCAGCATTCCTCTCTGCGGAGCTGTTAGCATGGAAAATGCCGTTGTGTCTAATCATTTTGCTTTCTCACAAAAGGTCAAATGTAGGGAGAGTCTGTTTTATTCTCCCTTCTAAGCATCTTACACAATAATCTCACCTTCTGAAACTTGGCTACCCAAGTACCTTATTAGGAGAAAAGAATCAGAGGCTCTAAGTAACGAAACACAGATGATGCAAAGCCCCAGTCTTTCAGAATTTGGCTCACCATTTTGACAAGCTTATTTATTTTGAATGGTTATTTAGAGGAAGTCTGACAGGTAGCATGTAGACAACGGCAGGAAGTAACGTCAGAAAGGAGGATTTAGGAAATAAAAAAAAAAACACAAGACCGTGATAGGACTCTTTTATGTATAGACTGGCATGATAGAGCATTTGGTATGCGTAGAAGCAAACACTTTTTATCTGTGTGTCCCGACCATATCACTATCTTATGGGACAGTGATCCACAGGTGTAAATGAGGAGTCCTTAGGTATACTAATAGCAAAAGAAGTTTGTGGCTTGAAATATATTCTGGAAATACTATCATTAACTAAAATATTTAAAATAACAATTAAATCTCAATTTTCTTTTTAAGACAGACATTCTCAATTATGCAATTATGTGAGAAACACGGCAACTAAAATGTCTTATTTCGGGTGGTTGCAGGTACTCGAAGTTTTAATGTAACAGGGAGTCAACATTACTATAGTGTGCCCTTTTCCTGTAGAACCACAAAAGAAAATTTCAAACACCACCAATGTACTTACCACTGATTTCTCAGTGATAAGTAAATATACATTTTAAGAGGAAGGCACTCTATTCTCATCAGCATGAAGGAAATTTGGTAACTGTTGGTATGGAACTGAGAACTTCAGGAAATTAAGGACAGTGGAAGACCCCGTGGAGATGTCATCTATGTCTTTTATCCCCTCTGAGTAGCAGTCTCCATGGGAACATGTGTTCAGGCTGGAAATGTTTACTGGAAGCAGATGTCACACCTTGCTTCCGGTCTGCAGTGTGACAGCAGGTACACAGAACGTGGAGGGCACGCCAGGGTCACCTGTACTAAACAGGTGACTTTCCTTCCGTATGACTGGCAAAAAAGTGACAAGCCCTAATATTTTAGGATGAAGAATGATTTACCATTCCTAATAGGAAAACTAGAATCTCAATAGCTTGAACTGGGTTTGTTTTTTCCTTCCAAAATTTCTGGTTGATATAGAAGCATTTGAGAACTTTGGCACAGGAATGCGTCTGGACCCCCACCTGGCAGCTGGGTGACTGACAGCATTTGACACATTGGAATGCTTCATCTTTATCCACACACCAGCTGGAAACAGGTGACCAAGTGTAGGAGATTGTTTTCTGGTCATTTCACTCCACCAAGTACACAGGATGTCCCAGATGCTTTGTGGGAATCTTGAGAAGCATGGCTGTATACAGAACCCCCTTCTGGAGAACCCTAAGAAGCTAGTTCACCTTCCTGTGAACCCTAAGCTTGGGAGCCAGGAGGCAGCCCAATGCAGAGGCCTGTAGGCAGCCTGACAAGCAGCAGGTCTGCTCAGACCCTGCAGTACAGGCCAAGGTCTGCAGTTCTAAAGAGACTGGGGAAAAATTCAGCCAGGCAGCCTACTGTGAAAGATGAAAACAGGAGATATTAAACCCCTTCCCTCAAATAAAGTATGTTTTTGGTATAAGAATTTGTGTCGTACAAACACTCATCTTTTGGCCAGAATAGCCCCGATTACATCTACTTTGTTATAACTCACATGAGATTTAGAAAGCAAACACGTACACAGGAAGTGTGTTTTAACCTGAAATAATTTTCTTGATATTTGAATTGCTTTCAGTGGGACATTTGCTTTAAACCACAAGATATCGCCGTCTGGATTATCAGAATACAAAATCCCTTCTCTCCCCGCCCCCCACCCCAACCAAAACAAACAAAAGAACAAACAAACAAAACCCCAAACCCACAACTCAGCTTCAAATAAGCTTTGAAGAAATGAGACTCTAAATATTTACATATGGGTCAAGAAATAAATCACAAACTATTTACAAAAATACACAAGCTTATATGCATTAACAATTTACACCAGTTCACAAAAATATTAAAACATAAAAAAAAACACTATATAAATTAAAGTTAAGAACTCAGGAGTATGAGCTAAGACTTCCTAGGATGCTTCTCTCATGCAGGTCATGGTTGAAAAATCAGATTTTGCTATCTTGGAATCTAAACTGTAAAACAACCATTTTTATTCTTTGAACACTAACAGCACTAATCAAAAAAGGAAAAAAAGACCCTCTGTGCACACTGACATTATCTTGCACAGTTAAAATATACCATTCCTGACATTCCGTTAACACACAGTACTAAAAGTCACATGCCTCTAACCATTTGGAAGTAACTTTCTGACATACTTTTGCTTTCATTATTACTCCTTACACACACTGCTCAGACGATACTTTGCCAACATATTGGATGGGTGACTGACGGGGCTGGGAACAGATAAATGGACTTCGCAGGCTCCTTTTTTTAAAACTAAAGGGCAGATTTCAAATTTACACTGTATACATCTATTGCTGCTTCAGGTGTGGTAATGATCTAGTCTATCTCCGCTCACATTAATGGTCCCTCTTCTTTACAGGATTATTCCTAGATATTTCAACCTGACCCTTTTAAAAAATGCTTTGCCATGATAAACATGTGCAGTCCCTGTCTTTGGGACCACCCCAGGGACTTTCATGTTTTTAGAAGGAAACTGTAGACAGTGAGCTGTCGATAAGGCTCAGATGAAATCTACTGGAAGGAGGTGGCATCTCTGGGGCTGTCAGCAGAGTCCCTGACGAGACATCCAGGGAATATTTATTTCAATCAAACCAAGCTGTGGCATCAGAATTTTGCCAAAAAAGGATAAAATCTGGAGACATGGCTCTGAAAATACCAACAGAATTAAAATTCTGGGTTTCACGAGTAAGGCAGCTCCGTTTCCTTGATCATGGGCTCCATGTCAAAGTGTAAAAGTGCTGACACTTGATTACTCAAGCTGCAACGTCATATACCCCCAAGGTGAACTGTGCTGAGGTAAGCTGGCTCACAGTGACCTGCCGTCTACCCGCGATAACTAGAAAGGGAAGGATGCAGGCGAAGTCCTTCAGTAACTGCACCCAAAGTTAAGGCTGGATCTACACTCGGTGAAACAACGCTAGATTGCAGAGTTTGTGTTTCACACTTTTACCAGGAATTTGAGTCATTTTTCTATATTCAAAATATGTACCTGATATTTCCAAACTCGTAGGACATTAATAAAGTAACTGCTTTAAAGAACTAACCTTAGTGTTTATAAAATAGACTTTAGTTTCAGGAGTAAACAGTGTGTGTGACCAATCCACAGGTATGAACACTGGACAGACTTCAGCCACATCTTTCTAGGCTCTCAGCTCCTAAAGCCATCTGTGTCTCGGGGCCACACCAGCTCCTCTCTCTAACCTCCGGGCTGCCTGTGAGAGCTCAGACGGTTTGTCTTCCCTCAAAGCGGCCATCGGTCGCCTACTGACAAAAAGATGGTAATGGTTGGAAAAAAACATTAGTGCTGCGTATTCACCAAAGAGCAAATTCCTGCACGGAGCTCCTGATGTGTGTGCTACATGGAAGGATCCTATCAGGTTCCCTAGCACTGTGACTACAGACCAGGTGGGTCTGTACTGAGGCCTGAATTTCACAGACCTTTTCTATAATTTCAGGATTTCCTCCATGATCTTTACTGAATCTCTTCGATCAATTCTGGGGGAACAAAAGAACATCTAACAGAGTATTTCCACATATATTAATAAGTAAATGTGTTGCTCTTAAAACTTTATTTTCTTTCTCTAAATATAAACCCTTAAAATGCAATCACATGATTTTTTAGATTTAAAAAAACTGGCATGAATCCTAATCTTTATACAATTTCACAGCAATAATAGCAGCATCAATTTAGCCTCTTAAAAGATTTTTCTTTGCTCTAAATAAACGTTAGTTCCAAGTTTTAAAAAGCCAGAGCAGCAACCATCCAGTAAATGGAATGGAATTCTCCTAGTGTCTTCTACAAACTTGAGCGTTTAAAACATGTGAATGTATAAAAATCAAGTATTATTAAGAGTTATGGAATGACATGATTATCTCAACTCGTTTTATAAATACAGGACTGCCTTCTGGTCTGGCATTTGTGGTGTGGTGGGTTGAAAAAATGGAATGCAAACTTTCAAAAGCAAGTCCTGGGTATGGAACATGTTTAACATGTCCGCAGCGTTGTGAGGACTAAACCTGAAATGCTGGTGTGAATGGCAATTACACTTAAGACTGCAATCACCCAGGGACAGAAGGAAGACATGACATGGTAATTCCTCGGGACCTAAAGGGTCGCTGCCCAGAATTCCAGCAGGTCAAATGGGCTGTGCTAAGGGTTATTGAAGGACCGCTCAGTTTACTAACAGATAATAATAACCTGTAGCTACTGTAAGAATTCCCAGGACACCTGGTTTAGAAACAAATTAATATGTAAATTTACAATCATGTGACATTATGTGTGTTTATCCAGGAAAACCATGCTGGATTTTCATTGCTTTTAAATGAGTGGGGGGGGGAACTGCTTTAGGAAAACAAATGGTGTGAAATATTTCACTAGGATCACAATTTATCAAATACCATTGAGAAAAAAAAAGAACTGAAGACAGGCAGCAGCTTAGAATCACTGATGTAGTTTTCTGGTGCTAACAAAGGTCACAGACTTCCACCTAAGAAGTTTATTTAATTGTAACTTAGAAACCCCTCTGTAGTGGGATAAGCCTGTTTGCTCATTGAAGTGTGTGAAGCAACCAGGAGAAGAGCATGGTTCAGCCTGGATCTAATGGGTCTGACATTTTGTAATGACTATTAAAAGCTTCAAGTCCAAATTCCTTTTTTTTTTTTTTTGGTTATAATTTGTTAAATGTCCAATAATAGTCTTATGTGAAGGCTCAGGGAGAAGTTTCTCTCCACTCTAATTTAACACACAGCCCCTTCTAAGACAAGGGGTATGACTTGACAAGGAAAACAGGTGACCCTCTGGGCAAGGCCGTGGCTACTGGGAAAGCAAGTGGGAACAGGACAGGACAGGGCACACAAGACCTTCAAGAAGTGGGCGTCAGCTGCTCTGAAGGACGCAGCAAATGCTAGGAAGGACGAGGTCAAACTCAAATTCCATTACAGGCAGTCCTCAGGCTCTTACAAATCAGCCCTATGTGGCAAGTACGGTCTGTAACAAATTTCTTTACTAGGTTTTCAACACAGTGCTTCACAATCGTTCAGATCTTTAAATGACAAAAATGACACAGTCTGTAGGTGGAAGATGTGGTGATGAAACTGGGAAGAGGGAAAAAGATGGTGATTTGTTTTTCTTATTATTTTTTCAATGTGGTGGTGGGGGGGGCGGTTTGTAGGTGTTTGTTTTTTTGGTTACTGAAAAAAATAGAACAGTCCACTGTCCAGCAGAGGCTGCGTCAACTCTATTGCTCCCGGGGCTCATTCTGCATGGACCTGCGTTTCAGGAGGCTGCAAGGCCAGCTCTGTGGGCAGGAAGGCGCCCTGCCCCAGAGCTGTGGCGTATGTCCTGCTCTGAGGGTGGGGGAAGCCGGGGGGCATGTATGGGCCCATAGCTGCTGCTCCGAAGCCCCCTCGCTGGTGCTGGGGCGGGGAGTGGTAGCCCTCCAGGTTATCGTACTGCGGCCCGCCAGGGCCCCGGCCCGGGCGCTTGCCGTGGGTGTGGTAGTGGTACAGCGCACCGGGGTCCCTGTCCGCGCTTTGCGGGTGGTGCAGTTTGAGGCTCTGACTCCTCTCTGGCTTCGGGGGCGGGAGCGCGGACTGCGACAGAAGCTCCTCCTCCTTGAAGCAGTCTCTGGGGTGCTTCTCTGCGGCCGGGGGCTGCCGGGCCCGGGGCCGCTCCAGCTCCTTGGGGAGCCGCACCTCTTTGTGGCTCGGTCTTAAAGACTCCGGCCCCGACGGCACGTATTTCCCTCCAGAGTTCAGGTAGCTGACGGGCTCCACAGGGTCTGGAAGCCCTTTGGGCCCGTAGTCTAGCGGGCCGGCTCCCGAGGGGAAAGGGGGCCCGTTCTTCGGGTCGCACAGCTGCCTATGGCTTGCTTCCTGATGCGGCCTGTGCTCGGGGAGGCTGCAGCCCGCGTCGTGCAGCTTTCGGTTCCTGACGCTGCTCTGCTTCTGGGGCAGGCACGGCTTCTCCGGCTGCCCGTTGCCGTACCCGCCCTGGTGGTGGGGCGCTCGCTCCAGCTCCGGCTCCGCGTGCTTCCGGTAGAAGCGGTCCTCCCCCTCGGGGCTCAGGACCTTGGCCGGGTGCCGGCCCTCCTTGCCCTCGGCCACCGAGAGGAGTCCAGTTTTCCCAGGATCCGACTTGCTGCGCAGGTGGATGACATAGATGCCGCCCAGGTCGTCCGGCGCGCCGGCCGGGCTCATGTTGTCGTACTGGGACACGACGGGCCCCTTGGCCTTCTGCCGTGCACGGCTCTCCCTGCGGATGGACTGCAGGCGGTACTTCTCCAGGTCCTCCAGGTCCCACGAGGCGTACGTGTGCTTCGCGTCGGCCATTGGGGGCATGTGGACCACGTTATGGTCATTGGCCGGGAAGTAGCTGGCCACGCTGGGCCGGGGGCGTGGGGCCGCCCCCCCGGCGAACGCGTACACACTCTTGCCCTGCAGCCGCGGGGCAAGGAAGGCCAGGTCGCGGCCGGGCAGGCGGTGCAGCGGCCGCAGCTGCACCGTGCCGTAGGCGTCCACGTCGCACAGGGCGCCGTCGGGGCTGTAGTAGGAACTGGCCGCGCTGGCGTAGGGGCTGTATCGGTAGTGCACCCGGCCGTTCTCGAAGTAAGGCTGCAGCTGAGTGACGTGGTAGTCCGAGCGGGCCTGGGACGACTGATATGGCTTATACTGGTACAGGGGTCGTGGGCAGTAGGCAGGCTCCTCGTCTGGGGGGACCTCTGTCCTGGAGATGGGGACAGAGCGGATCATGGAGGACGGAGGCGCGTGCAGAGACTGCACCCGGCGGATGGTGGGGTACGGCGGCATGTCCTCGGGGTAGCAGCCACCCCTGACGGACGAACTCAGTGGGGACACGTACTCGGCCCGGCTGCACGGCTTCGGGTGGTGTCCAGACACGCTTCTCCCGGGGGCCACATACGTGTTGTACCGGGGGCCCGTGGAGGCTGGTGGCTCCGACCTGGACGCGTACACCGGGTGCGGCTCTGCTTTCCCGTGATGGGGTGGCACACTCTGGGGGCGGAACTGGCAGTTTGGGGTCATACTGAAATGCAGACAGTTTTCGGGACCGAAGGGCTCCGTGGTGAGGTCGGGCCTGGCGAACGTGGGGTAAGCAGTCTTAAGAGGGGCGTGCTTGGCTTGTGGGACGGGGAGGGGCAAAGGTAAGGCCTCTTCCGCGGAGGCAGTGGCAACGAAGGAGTGATACCCAGCGCTGCCCGCCCCGTCCGCACTGCCGGAGTGGAGGGCCGCTGCCAGTCTGCTCTCCATGGTCCTGGCGGGGGGCGCCGGGGTGGGGAAGCCACAGGCGGCGTGCGCGGGCAGAGACTCGGTGCGCAGGTGCAGCGCGGGCGCCCTGGTGCCTTCCCGCACCTTTTCAGGAAGGACGGGCTGGGGAGCTGGAGCGGAGGCTGGGCACTGCGCAGCGGCCCCGCCATCCCCAACTAGGACAGGTGCAGGGTCACCTAGGCCCCTGGGTTCAGGCAGCCTCTCCAGAGCCGGAACTGCTCCTTGAACCTGTTGAAAGATGATAGTACTGTGAATACTATTCCTTCTACGGAATCAAACATTACTGAATTCATAACTCACAAGCTGAGGCTATGTGGGCAGCAGCTGGAAATTTCCCAAGCTGTGCAGAGGTGCTGGACAGTGCAGAGGCCTACCTGTCCCTACAGTCAGGAAAAGAAGGCAAGCCTGTGTGGCCACCTGGTGTTGCATCCAGCCCATCTTTGGAGAGCAGTTCTCATTTAGGACGGGTGTTTAAGAGATGGGGTGGCCCATGCAGATCTGATTTGCTTAAAAGACCACTAGGCTTGAAAACACATACCCGGTCTATCTTTGCAGCTCAGTCTCAACACCAAGAACATTCTGTTAAATAAGCAGTGCTGATTCTACCTGAAGAGTGTTTTGAAGTGACACCCACTACCCAGTGGAGAGTTTTCAGCCCCCAGGCCAGTGAGGAACAGGAAGGGACATGTCCAGGTGGCATTCAACACCGCCTCTGCCTCTCCCTCCCGCTCCAGCGGGTCTGTGGCAGCAGAGGACAAACATGGTTCTCACTGCAAGGCTGCATACACACTGCCTTTGAGAAACAGATGGCTGGAAATAGCATCTTCTCTAGAGGACTAGATAATGAAGTCCTTTTAGTCCAAGGTGACGACAAAAACCTTCACAGTCTGCATATAACATTCTCTCATCAAAACAGGTGCTTGACTATTCAACAATCTGCTGGCTAATGCTGAAAAAGCAAAAAGTCCTAAGACACTGTCATCGTTGACATTTCTAGGAAGTTGGTAAGACATAAAGTCTTCCAAATGTCCTGAGACTACAGCACTTTGGTCGTGCAGACGTGAAAAACTGGCAGAGATGGTTGGACAACTTGCCCAGAGTCACAGTCAGTGAGGGAGCTGGGAAAACCCCACAACTCTGACAACCAATGGCCAGCTGGACTCGTGCGCTCAAAATCTCTTTGTAAAGGGAGAGGATATAGTTAAACCACAGCCATGGAGAAGCTGCTCCTTTTTCAGAGAAAAGCCAGCATCAACATAAAGGCAGATCCCAATCTCAACCAGGAAGTGTTCCATGGAAATCTGCCATAGGACTTAAAAAGAGATGTCAGATCTCATTGGAGGTAAAGGCACACCCTGATGGAGAGTGGCACACCTTTGGAAAAACACTGCATGCCACTGACCCACCCCACTTCTTACCTTGTGGGGATTGGTTAGTCCTATACTGGCTGTGGTCTGTACTTGCCCCAGGACCAGGGGCTGCTCTGCGGGTCTCTGGGAAGGAGGTAGGGGTAGGGGACGGCTGGCTCGTTGAGCACGCTGAAGGGTGGCGGTTACATACTCCACTGCGCTGGGCTGTTCTGTCACATCCCAGCTGGCTTCGCTGGCGCTCGCTATGGCTGCTGCTGGAGCATGTGTCATGTACGCCAGGGGGGCTGTGCTGGTGTTCTCTTCAGGGGACCCGGAAGGAGGGCAGATTTTGTCCCTAGGCAAAAGAGAAGGGGCGGGACTTCTGTCTGCAAGTTCTGAAGGGTGATGGGGCTTATCCACGCTTGCACCAAGGTAAGAAGGAGGCTCATCTCCACTGTAGAAATGGAGCTGATCATGGTCCACAAAGGAGACGGTCGGCACACTGGTCTTCACAGACTGGTCTTCAGGGAAAGTGATGAGATCATCAGACTTCGAATCTGTCAAGGGAACGGAAGTGACTCTGGCCTTCTCTGGGTCCCCAGATAAATAGATTCGATGTGGCTGATCGCCTGGTAAGTCTGCCAGGGGGGACTGCCCCATGGAGTCAGTGGCGCTGGAATGGGTATAGTCCCTGGCAGCCACTGTGTCTGGCACTGGCAGGTCACCATGCCCAGGGCCCTTGTTCTGGAGGTGGGGCTGCTCTGCTGGCCTGTCGGTTTGGAAATAGGCTTTCTCGAGAGTGACACTAGAGTAGGGCGCAGGCGGCCTGTCCTCGGCCGTGGCCACCACTGTGTCCCCACAGTGTGTACAGGCAGCCGGGGACGTGCCTGGTCTCTTCAGCGACTGGGTGGAGGCCTGCTGTGCAGACTCTGCTAACGCCAGCGCCAGCAGGCGTGCCACGTTTTTCGGAGGCGGTGGTGGTGGGATAAGAGAGACTGAGCTTACAGGAACGGAATCCTGAGGGGGGTCATGTGTGTCTGCTCCTGGGGGGAAATTGGGAAAAAAGAAAGTGAAAAGGTAGCTTGTGTTATCCTACATGGAAAGCCAAACATTCCCCCATTTGATCACTAAAAAAAAAGTGCCTTCCATATTTCAAAATGGCCATCTGCAATCTTCTTTCCCACATGCAAACACTGCAGAAAGCACATCTGGTTCAGAAGGAAAACTAAACCAGAGAGTGTTTTAGACTGCAATCTCCTCCTGGGTTGCTACAGAGATGGGCGAGGCGGGGAGCTGGTCCCTCATCTGACTCGAAAAGATTGCTTAGAAAACAAGCTTCAAGTGCTTGCAGAATGTTATCAAGAATACTTTTCACATTTGATGGTGTAGGCTGGCTAGTTAACGTGTAAGGCTATAATATAGATAATTTTATCAGAAGAGAAAACAGATCAAGAGCTGTGAAGCTGTGCAAAAATTATCCAGGAATTCTGATTGGACAAGGGGACTTTATCAAGATCTGAAGTAGGACCTCTGGCCCTTTGGGGGATATTTTGGCTGACTTTAATTCAGGGCCTTGAGCCATCAGCACCACCTGGAAAAAACATTCTCTTTGATAAAAGGCTAGCTGTGGAGTAAATTTCTCTCCTAAAAGGCACAGATGGTGGAAGATCCCTCTTAGCTTAAAGCAAGAATGGAGGAAAACAAATGGTACCTGTCTGAGTCTGTCCAGAAGGTACAGCCTTACTCTGACTGCTTGAGGCAGGCTCCTCCTTCCCTGGTGAGTCTACGTCTGCGGCAGCCCCCTGGTCCGGGGGCTGGGCTTCACACTCACACCCTTCCTGGGCCTCTCTCTCGTTTGCTTTTCTCTTTACTACCTGGGTGGGGGATCTATTTATGACATCACTTTCTTCGCCACTTTTGTTCCAGGCTGCAGAAGGTGGGTTCTGAGCTGCCGTGTTTGCAACAGGGCCGATGACTTCTGACACCCGGGCGGGAAGGGTCACTGAAATGGGCTCAGATATGTTCAGAGAGGGTGATTTGCTTATCTTCCGACCAATCTTTGGAGAGAAAGCATAGACGACCTTTTCGGTGAACGAGGATGGCTTCGATGCTTTCTCTTCAGTTGGGCTCAAGTCCAGGGTGAAGAATGGACTCAGTTTCTCCTGGAGAGGAGACACAGGTTCAGAACTTGCAGTGCTTCCTGGAGTCTGTGACTGGCTACCGCTTGTCTCTGTATCCTTCTTACTGGTACTCTGTTTATCCTTGGAGTAGCCCAAGGAGTCTAAGAAGGAAGCCCCGCTCTCCAGACATTCTGATTCGGCCTTAGGAGGACTACACTGAAATGACATCGGATCAAAATCCAGGCTGGCTACTCCGATGTCTGGCGGGCTCAAGTCAACATCCTCCGCTGAGTGTGGAGACACGAGAGCCGGAATGTGCAGCAGCCCGGCTTCCTCCTCGCTCCCGTTGTCGTGGGGCAGGTTGTCATAGGAGTTGCAGCGGTTCCCCAGCATCTCGCCGTTAAAAGAGGCGCTCAGGGCATCACTGCTAGATCTGGGTCTTCTGGGTCGGAACAGCTTGGAGTCCCCTGGCAAAAATGGGTAGCAGTGTCAGAATATGAATGTCCCAGGACACACAGTGCCCTATGAGGCAGCTACTTAGTACAGCAGAGATGGACTACATACAGTAAGGAAATGCAGCCGTCTCTTGGGGCACACAGACGGAACCCCCAAAGCAAACACTCAGTAACAGATTCACCTGATACCATTGGAGGCAGGAGGCATTGGATGGTTTCCATAGGAAAAAGGACTCAGAATTCTTAGATTCTATTACTATTACAACACAGACTCCTGTGACTTCGGGCAAGTTTTTCATTTCTTTTTGTCTTGTTTTATCACTGACTTCACACATGACTTGTGAGGTACAACTACTCACTTTAAATGGTACTTCAGATAGGCAACAGAAAGAGGGCTTTTGTTTTTTTTTTTTGCTTTATTCTCTTCTTTTGTGGGGAAATATCCTCATACCCAAAATTGAACTTCTCAAAAAAAAGTATATTTAGTAAAGTATAATTTTATATTTAGTAATGTATCCCTTTCAGATATTTAAAAATAATTTTATTTTTTTTCTTCAACAAGAACAGGCTTCTTTAAGCTTGTCAGGCAGAAGCCTTAAGAGTGGTAATACTATTACCTTATTTTATGATATTGCTAAACATCCAACTGGTAAGAGAAGTCCTCTGTCTCAATCTCATTATTCTGTTGCAGCGATGAGCCATAATGACGAAGTACCATAAAGAGTCATTGTCTCAACACAAATACATCCACTAATGTGTTGACCACTTATAAAATTAATCCCTACTCAAATTTTATTTTCACCTTACTACAAGCACTTAGCCAGTCCACTGCACTATTTTTGAGAACCACTCTCAACTGCAGTGAAATGGAAAATCAGGAAGATGGCAGACACCCCACTGACATGAAAGGCAGGGATTTGTTGAATCCCAAGTAGAGCCATGGGTCAGTGAGGACCTGGCAGTTAGAAGTTATAAATGAGGATGAGAGAGTTGACCAGGAGGAGGACACCTCCGGGAAACTTCAGAAGAGCACAATTTGAAAACCAACGGATTAAAAAAAGTCTGCGGGAAATCAATGCTCTCGATCATTTCTGCAACAAAGCCTTCTTCCCTATCCTCCTGCACAGTCCAGTCTTGATGTGGGGGAAGTCCTATCTGCTGCTACCTGGTTCTGTCAAAGAAGTTCTGCCTCCTTCCAGTTCAGCACTGATGTAATCTTTGTTCATTCTGGAAGTTAGTACAGAACTGCAACTGTAACCCGACTTAAGCTAAATGGAAGCTTAAAAAGTTATTTTCAACATTTTTAGTTTTGTCCAAGTTGCAATCAAATCTTTTTGTACTATTAACCACAACATGTTGGTCCCCATTTTAAGCAGATTCACTTTCAGTTGCCTTCTCCTGGTAGAAAATCATCCTCAGATAATGAGGGCTATCTCTAACCAGTGATATATGAGATTTAAGGTCACGTTAAATTTGCAAGACAAAAGGTCACTGGTCTGAATATCAATACTGCTTAATTTTATACTCTGTGACAAGCACTATGCTCTCATTTTGAAATTTAAAGAAATACTATTAACACCATCTTTTACTAGGCATTAGTAAATATAAATGGTTAACTTAAAACACTTCACCTACTTTTATGTAAATTGAATCACAATCATGTCAAAAGTGAAGAAATTAAAGACTAGTACCATATTAAAGCATCAATGGACAATACTGAATAGATACTAGTATTTTGAGGCTTCCCTGGTAGCTCAGTGGTTAAGAACCTGTCTGCTAATACAGGACACATGAGTTCTATCCTTGGGTCAGGAAGATCCCCTGGGGAAGGAAATGAAAACCCACTCCAGTATTCTTGCCTGGGAAAGCCCATGGACAGAGGAGCCTGATGGACTACAGTCCATGGGGTTGCAAAGAGTTGGACATGACTTAGGGACTAAACAACAACAACTAGTATTTTTAGGAAATTATAATCTACAGCCTATTTATTAAGCAGTGTATCTTTTTATGAAATATATTCTAGAATAAAACAACTGATGCTTTAGTCTTACCATCGACTGCATGGAGAGAAGTAAGAGACTCTTCACTTTTAGCTGAGCGGAGGGTCCCTTCTGCCCTGCCACCTGAAGAATCAAAACCAAACAGTGGGGTGTTTTATTCACTCTTACATATGTAGTGAAAGGGGACAGTGTTTTTCTGTACATGTATTTAAACTTTCAAGAATGATTAGATTTTTACAACTGTATCCAATTTTGCATTTTATATAATGTGTTATACTCTTCTCAAGTGATTTCCTATGTGAAAAATCTCTTTTCTAAAAGAATAATAAACCTCAGAATAGAGATGAATTTTAAAACTTGCTCTTATATTTCCTAAAGACTGGTATATCTTCAGATAATCTCATACTGAATTCAGAGTTACCCTAAATCCAATGACTGGTATCCTTTTGACAAGAGAAGCTGCAGAAAGACAGAGGAGAAGCCATGTGAAGACAGAGGCAGAGACTGGAGTGGTACCACCACCAGCCAGGAACACAGGTGTCCCCAAAGTTGGGAGAGGTGAGGAAGGATTCTCTGGATCCTTCAGAGGGAACACGGCCCTGCTGACCCCTGGATTTCAGATTTTAGCCTCCAGAACTGTGAGGAAATAAATTCCTGTTGTTTTCAGCCAATCTGTCTCAGTTGGTGACAATTTGCTATGGTAGCCCTAGGAAACGAACAGAGGTCATTTAATTAATTACAAGTGTTGAATTTATTTGTGAAATATCCTCATCCTGTTTCAATCTCTTAGCAGAGCTCAATGCTGCTGACATTTGCCTATAAAGCCCTTCCTTCGTGAATACTCATGGATGGACTGATGCCAAAGCTGAAGCTCCAGTACTTTGGCCACCTGACGTGAAGAGCCAACTCATTGAAAAAGACCCTGATGCTGGGAAAGACTGAGGGCAAGAGAAGGGGATGACAGAGGATGAGCCGGTCGGATGGACGTGAGTTTGAGCAAGCTCTGGGAGATGGTGAAGGACAGGGAGGCCTGGCTTGCTGCAGTCCACGGGGTCGAATATGACTCAGTGACTGCACAACAACCACCGCGTCTTCTGTCCCTGCAGAGGGACCATTTCTTCTCACTCTCCTTCCTGACAGCTCTGCTTCCTCCACCCTCTAAACACTGCTTTTCTCCAGGATTCAGCCTCCAAGCTGCTTCTCTCACTCAGCAAGCTCTCCCTTGGCCATAAAAAAATATCCTTAGGGTTCTCACCCTTGGTATGCTGATGAGTTTCAAATCTGTATTTAAGATTAAAGCCCTTTACTGAATTCCAGGTTCCTAGTACTCACCACCTTTTGGGCAGGTCCAACTCACTAAGTCCAAAATTAACACGTCATTTTTCTTCCCAAACCCACTACTCCCTTCAGTGATAATAGCAACTCCCTGACCATTTAATCAACACCTGACAATTACCTTTCGCATCTTTCTCAACCATTTTTCTGCCTACCCTGTTGATTCTGCCTCATAAATACCTCACAAATCTATTTCCCACTCCCACAGCCATTGCTTATTGCAGATGCTCTTCGTTTCCTGCCTGCACAGCTATAACTGTCTCCTGACTTACTGTCCAGACTCCAGGCTTACCCTCTTCCCGGACATTCCCCACATTGCAGCCAAAGTCATCCTTCTTAAACCCAAACCAGATCATGTTACATACTGCAGCTATTCAGTGACACCCAAGGAATGCTGGACAAAACCACACCCCCAGCAAGCACCCTGGGCCCCTGAGAACTGAACCCCTGTGTGTACCATCCTACCCGTACGTACTTCATGCTTCCTGCTCCACACGCCAACACACACTCTGCTACCACTTCCCAAACACCTTTCTCAGTCCCTTGTTGGTCAGGTGAATCCCTTCTTATCCTTCAAAACCCGAGTCACAGGTTCTGTTTCCTGACCACTCACCTCTCTCCCTATAGGAATTGACCACTCCTGCCATAAATGCCTCACATAAGCCTCAATTTCATTAGCTATGATTCTGCATGAAATTTATTTTCTTACACGCATATGTCCCAAGTAAGACATGAAAGTTGGGAGCAGTGTCTTCATTTTTTTTCTTTCTGCAGAGGCTGCTATCAAAACATCTAGCACATACTTAGTACATGATTGCAAAATGAAAGAATGATGAATTAAATGAACTGAACGCTGTATTTTGAGCATTGCCTGAGAAGTAAGCACTAACAGATTCAGAAGCTGTTAACAGCAGTAGATTTAAATGATTTTGAAAAGAGCAGTACTTTCAACAACACAGAAATAGATGTATCTATCCAATAAGATACTCTCACTTCAATGTATCATCTAGGAAAAAGACACCTTCCTTGGTTATAAGATTTAAAACTCTGACAGACATGTCAAAACCTGATTCTGTCATTTTTAAAATAAATCTATAAATATATAAGATGAATAAGTTTAAATACTGCAGCAGTTACTTTTTATTACCAACCATATACAAACTATATTACAAATATGTTATGACTTTTTAAACGCACTGACATTATATATAATCTGTACGGTTTCCAAAGAAACTGGGAACTTCTACACACTTATATATACTATGTATTTGGGGATAAAGCATAGGCAGAAGACAGTCCACGTGGAACAGCGCAACGAGGACACAGCGTGTTGGCGCCTGTGACAACAACGCGCTGAGTGTGTGTCCTGTAGAGAAGAGCCGCGTGATAGCACGGCAGGTGCAGCCCCACGCAGGCCGCTCCCGGGCGCAGAGGGAAGGGAAGGCGCGAACACTCGCCTTTCAGAGCCATGGCTTTCATCTCGGAGGGCTCGCTCTCATTACGCTGCAGCTTCCGCTTAGAAACAGACGACGATTTCCCCAAGTTGAAAAAGGAACGCCAGCTCCCCACGGGAGACTTTTTCATTTTATTTTGAGGCCTCCTCCTAGGGGAGAGAAAACGGTCTGCATTAAGGCGTCCAAGAGGCTACCTTTACTCACTGAAGATGAACGAATGATGGAAAGAGGCAAGCAGCCTGCAGAGGCACGGCGGGCGCAGTCAACACCCGCCCTCCACAGAGCCCACGCCACACAGTACGGCTGAGCTGCGCCGCTGAAGCGGGAAATGAAAACCAAATGCACGGATTTTAATAGTTGTAACTAGTTTCACAAAGATAACTTAACCAGATTTTCATATTGAGAGCTAATCTCACAGTCTGTGAAATAAAGGAGAATAAGACATATTTAGGAAGAGGAAATACTAAATCTCCAAAAATAAAATAGAGTTGAAGAAAATGATTCTAGGTGTATGGAAAGAGAATTAAGCCAAAAAAGAAGCAACGCACTAAGAAAAGGAACTAAAATATACTGAATGCCAGGTACTATGCTAACTGGTATACATGGTATCTCATTTAAGTTATATAAAACCATTTGAGGTAGGTACTATTACTGTCATTTTAAGTACTATTCTCATTGTACAGCTGAGGAAGTAAGAAGTAAAAGTTTAATGTTGTAAAACTAGTAAATGATGGAGTCAAGGCTGGAACCCAGGTCCGCCCAGCACTGACACTCTTGATTACTATTCTATAAAGAGGTTCTTGAGGAAATTATAGAGTAAAAAATTCAAGAAGCTGAAGACAAACTCAGAATGACAAAGTAAAAGAGTATGTTCTAACTTTCTGTTGTCAGGACATTTCAGTCGAGGGAAATGAAAAGAATTCAGAAAGGTATACTAACATATGGCAATGACTTTCCATTAGTGCTACCCAATCCAGGGACTTGAAATCCTGACATTCTTATGGAGCAGCCAGAGGAGTGACCTGAGATCAAAATTCACTTACAGACATTAGTCTTCTCACAATCAGTTAGTAAAGAAGTTACAGAAACCATGTTATGATCATTTCTTTAGAGAAAAACAGAGAATCGGAGCTGGAGAGGACACTGAGAACGTGAACAGCAGTGGTTCTCAGACTTTGTCAGTGTCCTTCAGTGTCCTTCCCAGCTGATTCTCTGTTTCTCTTAAGATATGATGTGATGCTTTTTGATAACCATTCGCTTCAGTTCCCATGAAGTAACATCCACAGTCGAATGAACAGGTTTTTCTAGAATGGACAGAATCAATATAAATAATACTAAAACACCAAAGTAAAAGAAAAGAAAATAACAAATAGTCACGAACATTTTTAAGGAGGACTAAATGAATTTTACCTTTCGAGTGGGAACTCGATTATGGTATGAAATTTCCCCTGGAGTGCAGCAGGTCCTTCTCCTACTTCAATGTATTTATTTTCGGTCACAATTGGAGAATTGACCTGAGCCTGTGTTCGTGCCTGGGCTTCCTCCAGGGTCAGCAGCTTGGTAGATGGAGACGAGACCAGCAGGGACTTGGGTCTTGATAGAGAAGCTTTGAAAAGGAAAAAAAAAAAAAGCAACGGCGAGACTCAAACTTTCTGAATGGGGGAAAAATATAAATATTCGTGACTGTGTGTGTATGACAATCTGGTTACCTGTCTATCTATCTATCTTTCTGTGTTGTTTTAAATTTTCTTTATTAAATGGCAAAAGTAACAGAGCCTTATACTGAGGAATAGAAAATGACATACTAGGTTATTAACAGTAATAGATAAAAGTATAAAATTCCTTAAGTATTTAACTAATAATTTAACTATTTTCCTTTCTTAAAGGATTGCAGACAAGGCCTCGAATCAGTCATGCATTTTTAGTTTTGGGAGGAGTTTTTCTTCTGCTGCTCTATATTACACTTTCACACACATCAGTAATAGGTGACATGATATACTTTTTATGTTCCCTGAACTTAGATCATGGTAGGTCTAATATTTAGTATTCACTAAAAACACATAACAGAACTGTTAAATTGTGAGTTTTGGGAAGCAGATATAAATTAGCTGCTTCTTCGGAGATAGATTTATTAAACTGAGATAAGAGATGCTGTTCACTGAAGTGATGGAGGTTTAAAGACACATTCCCGGTGGGGATGAGCATCCATGTGGGCCTACCTGCCCCTTCCTGAATGACTGCGTTGATCTTCCCACTGAAGAGCACGTCGACGTGATTGAGGATGAATTCAACAACCACGGACTGAATCCTCACTTCCATGAAAGCTGCTGTCCCGCTGAAGCAGGCAGATTCTATCTGCTTTGATCTGTGGGGTAAATGACACTACCATCACAGGGTCCCCAGAACAACAGCAGTCTTGAAGAGTATTATCTTTCGGTTTGTGTGTAAATCACAAGTGAACCAGAGGAAGAAAGCACACTTTGACAGTGCCTTGGCTAAACCTCGACTGCCTGTTTTAAGGAAGACGTTCATAAAAACAACAGATCAGCTTTACTTTTAAAAATTATCCTTGGGACTTCCCGGGTGGTCCAGTGGCTGAGACTCTGCGCTTCCACGGCAGAGCGCCTGGGTTCAATTCCTGGTCAGGAAACTAGATCCCACATGCTGCAACTAAGAGTCTGCATGCACATGCTGTAGGTAAGACCCAGCACAATCAAATAAATAAATATTTTTAAAATAAATAAATAAAAATTCTCCTTAAGAGAACACTAAAGAATCAGACTGTTACTTGATTGTTTCTACTTTAGGTCATGAGTCAAATGCAACTTACCTTAGCAGGTTTGGAGCCCAAACGATGGCTAGGTTTTTTGCATGCATATTTGTGATGGAGCAATAGTCAGCTAAAAGAGACAAGTGTCTCATTAGGAACTCCAGTGTTCTGGAAAATGAAATGCAACATATTAACACAAAGAAACATCAGGTAGTAGTAAAGCTCCACTAATTAATCCGTAAGTTTTCAATGGAAAAATGGAAAAAGAAACCCTATAGATCCCATCGAGGTTTTTTGTTGCCTATAAGGTTTAAATATTATTATTTCTACAGAACTGTCAGAGTAGTATGGATTTTATATATAGTAATTATATCCATAGAATATTGAGAAAAAACTGTCTAAGGCAGATGCAGTAAGAAATTAATGTTTTTGATAGGATTGGCTCAGAAAATGAAACAGTCTTAGTTTTAAAGAAATATTTAGGAATATTTGCTCCTTCCACATCTAGTTTCAGAGATGTCAGTGAAGTAAATCCTCCAAAAGTCAGTTTCCAGACAAATGCTATCATGAAGTCATGGTATTTTATTTGCAGCAGATATGCTAACAAGAGAGAATTTAAATTTTTCTTCTATAAAAGAAAATGACAATATTTCACAAGCCTAAAAGAGTTAAAAGAAAAATTCCAGCAGGCACCAATGGGGAGACTATTTGAGCAAATAACATGCTCTTGGAACAGAAAGCTTACTCTAAATCCTAATTCCTGGTTTATCTTATATATTCTCAAGTGTGATTCATGTAAACAATTTTTTATATATAGAGAGATTTAACAATAGGGCAGAGTAGCTTGGAAAATAAAGAATGATGAGCTTAAATGTAAGTTAAGTTAGATAAACACAAGGTATTACCTATACATCTCTCAAAGTGTCCTTACCTTATAGGGATTAAAACTATAAAAGACAATAAATGGAAAACAGAAGTTTAAGAGTATTATTTGAAACAGCAATGAAAGTTAAATTGTGGTCAATGTATGAGTCTTCAGGATTCAGGTGAGCCTGCAGAGACTCGAGAAGAAAAGGAAGATAAGCCATCACATGAAAAAGAAACAAATACCATGGTAAGGAGAGAACAATTTAAAACAAAACCGAATCTATGATTACCGGTAACTCTTTCACAGAGAGGAGAGGTTATACACATGAAACAAAAATAGAAAAGGATGCTATAGAGTACAAACATTCAGAGGAACGAGAAAGAGAGGGAAGGAAGGCAGTTAGTTCTTAGAATTAAGTGTTCTTAATCATGAGATGGTCTGGAGACAATCCATATGTGGAAACTGACAAAGAAAAGATAAGAAACTCAAAAGAGTTTAGTTCAGTAGACAAAAACAATTCTAGAAAGAGAATAAAGAAAAGGGATGAGGTGTAAGCTGCTGTGAGAACCACCAAGGAAATAACACAAGAAAATTTCTTAGAAGTTTCCAGAAGGAGAAAGCCCAATGAGCGCCCAGTGCAAAGAATGAAAAAGAGCCTGCTCCAAGATGAGTCACCATGGAAACGAACCACTAGGTTCTAAATTTAAAAGCATCCAAAAGGATTTAAACAACACAAAATAGGTCACACTAAAAAAGTGGCACTCTAACTGGTATCAGACTTTGCTGCAGCATTTTTGCTTAGATGCCAGTGGTGTAATACCATCAAAATTATCGGAAAATACTATTTACAGATTAAAATTCTATAGACAACTGTCGGTCAAAAGTATGAGGAGAATAAGAGCATTTTCATATCAAAGTCTCCAAACATTCACCTCCTACACACCTTTTCTCAGGAAGTTACCAAAGATGGACACTAGGGAAGCAGGGAGTGGACACAGGGAAGGTGACAGGCAGAGGTCCAGAGGAGAAGGGGTCTAAGTCAGGAAGAAAGTGATGAACAGAGGTTCCAGGAGGAGGGTGAGAGCTGGTGCTGTACGGAGGAGACCTATTGAGAGTCACCTTGGACGGACAGCAGGATTTCAGGCACCACAAGGGGTGTTTCACGGGGAAACGTTCTTTTAAACGGTAGCTTGATATGTTTAAGCACAACTGAGGTCAGGAAGCAACAGTTAGAACTGGACATGGAACAACAGACTGGTTCCAAATAGGAGGAGTACGTCAAGGTTGTATATTGTCACCCTGCTTATTTAACTTATATGCAGAGTACATCATGAGGAACGCTGGGCTGGAGGAAGCACGAGCTGGAATCAAGATTGCCGGGAGAAATATCAATAACCTCAGATATGCAGATGACACAGCCCTTATGGCAGAAAGTGAAGAACTAGAGAGGCTCTTGATGAAAGTGAAAGAGAAGGGTGAAAAAGCTGGCTTGAAGCTCAACATTCAGAAAACTAAGATCATGGCATCTGGTCCCATCACTTCATGGCAAATAGATGGGGCAACAGTGGAAACAGTGTCAGACTTCATTTTTCTGGGCTCCAAAATCACTGCAGATGCTGATTACAGCCATGAAATTAAAAGATGCTTACTCCTTGGAAGAAAAGTTATGACCAACCTAGACAGCATATTAAAAAGCAGAGACGTTACTTTGCCAACAAAAGTCCATCTAGTCAAGGCTATGGTTTTTCCAGTGGTCATGTATGGATGTGAGAGTTGGACTATAAAGAAAGCTAAGCGCTGAAGAATTGATGCTTTTGAACTGTGGTGTTGGAGAAGACTCTTGAGAGTCCCTTGGACTGCAAGGAGATCCAACCAGTCCATCCTAAAGGAGATCAGTCCTGGGTGTTCACTGGAAGGACTGATGTTGAAGCTGAAAGTCCAAAACTTTGGCCACCTGATGCGAAGAGCTGACTCACTTGAAAAGACCCTGATGCTGGCAAAGATTGAGAGCAGGAGGAGAAGGGGACGACAGAGGATGAGATGGTTGGATGGCACCACCGACTCAATGGACATGGGTTTGGGTGGACTCCGGGATTTGGTGATGGACAGGGAGGCCTGGTGTGCTGCGGTTCATTGGGTCGCAAAGAGTCGGACATGACTGAGCGACTGAACTGAACTGAGAGAATACCCGTCATTCTGTGACAGAGTCAGGAGACAAGCTAACGATAAAAAGAAACTCAGCAAACCCCAAACAGGCCATCACTCCATGAAAAAAACACGGTTACCCCAGAAAGGGGAAAAAAAATTCTGGTATACTATTAGATTGGGCTTCCCTGGTGGTGCAGCAGTAAAGAATCTTCGTGCCAATGCAGGAGACATGGGTTCAATCCCTCGGTCGGGAAGATCCTCTGGAGGCGGAAATGACAACCCATGCGAAATCCCATGGACAGAGGAGGATAAAGGAGCCTGGTAGACTACGGCCCATGGGGTCGCAAAAGAGTTGGACGCCACTGAGCATGCACGCACACATGCATACTCTTAGATGTAGTTTGTAAATAACAGTTACATAGATATAGCAATGTAGAAAATCAACACTGAGCACTCTTACAACCATTCTGGGAAGATCAGAGAAGGGGCTGTGTGTGGTTGTGTGCTAGTGGGGGAAAGGAAAGTTACAGCTAAATCCTCCAAACTATTTCCAAGAGTCCAAACGAACATACAAATTAAACTTGGCTGTAAAAGTAAGCAACAGAAGAGAAGGCTCCAGGGTGCCTGCTGGATGCCAAGCACTATGCCCAGACCCTGGGAATACAAAGACAAATACAAATGTATGGAAAAACGGAAGTTTAAACAGTCAGAACTCCAAGGAAATTGAAACAGAAACCCCGAGAGCCCAAGTTCACACAACTGACTTCTACTTTTGGCAGGCATTTTACAGTGTGTGGTTTACCTGTAGTGTGGAGGAGGGAGTTGCTGGATGACATCATGAATTTTTATCAGCCTTTCTTCATCTGTTGCTGCTGAAACAGCATCCTAGAACAACCATAATGCAAAATAAACTAGTAGGCTTTGTTGGTAAAAATGAAAGTTCTTCACTTACAATTCAGTTTCACTTTGAGATTCATTGACCTTACTCTTTGGTGCTGAACAATGAGCAAAAACAATGTAGTACCAAGGAAGCAAACTTTGTTCACACACTGTGTGGATGCTGAAATCTAATGCAAGATAATACTTTTAAAACTTTATGATAACCAACAAAGAACCAAGGGTTATCACAAGATTAGAGGCTCAAAGTCAGAGACCATGAAAAGGTGCAGACAGTGAAGACTGTGGACCAACTAGCAGTAAGTGTTCTTTATCAATATTTTCTCTTTGAAGGAGCTCTTTTACTCATATAACTATTTCTTTCACGGGGAAATCAACTTTTTCAGGTTTTGAACAAAACCACAGCAAACCTGCAAACAGAACTTGATTTAAATGTGACTGGTACTCACAGAAAATTTCTCATACAGCTGGTAGGTGAGCAGAGGGTTTGGGAGCTCTCGGAAGTACAGCTTACACAGGGAGCCCACGGAATGGATGTCTTGGACGTAGGGTTCTTTTGTTAGGTCGGGAACATGTTCAGAGTCAAATTCATGGCTAAAAAGATAGAACAGAGACAAAAAAACTAATTTTTTTCAAAGAAAAGCAAATATGACTTTAAAACAGAAAGAAAAGGTCCAAAGTATTAACCTCCAGCTCAGTGAGCAAATATTTACTTCAATGACTATATTTCACAGAAATTATTCAACAGTAATTGAATGTCTAACTATGAGACAAGTGTTTTTCTAAATAGAAATTCAGGGCATAGGTTTAATATTAAAATGGACAGAAATCTCTGAAACCTGTGTGAAAGAGCAGCTCTTACAACACAGATCAAAACATAGGACTTCTACTTCCTAACTGTTTAAATGCCCAATTTTTTGGCAATTCTGAAAACTAGAGTTGAATGGCAGCTGGTCCATGAAAAACTACGCGCAGAAATTCCTCAAATGCAAGAAGTACAATTCAGGAACATGTTATGATAGAGGGATAAGGAAGCCAGAAACAATTATAAAACAATTCTCCACCAACAGAGAAAGTAAAATCTGCAGCATTTAGTGAGTGAAATAAAAATGTGCTCAGAACACAAAGGCAGATTAAGCTTATTCTCCAGGAGGCTGACTAATATTAATCTACAGACAGGAGGCCACTAGTCAACCTAGAGGATTAATCTGAATATGAGATCTGCTGCATCTGAAGTCAAAGACTGTACTGTCTTCAGTACCAGAATCAATTTAAGTATTTTCCAAACATGTATTCTGCAAATAGAAATCAACTCTGTGGTCAATTTAGAATACTAAAATCCTTATAGAATAATGGCAATTACCATGTACCACAGTGAAAAATAAAAGATAATAACATGCTAGGAAGAGACAGAAATCTAAGAGCTTAAGAAAAAGCTAAACTTTCTATTGGTGGTATAAAGGATAGCACTATTTTTGCCTCTGAGGGTCTAATAGGAAAGGATGTGGAATATGTCACACACACACACGCTTGAGCACATGCTACAGAACTTGGGTGAAAGAAGACTAGAAAAAGCTTCGCTCTTCTTAAAAATAAGATTAAAATAAACAGGTTCACTCTTGTCAATTTCAATTGAACAGTTCTATTATAACGTAAATTTTCATCTATCATAGCTGTCATAGGTTCAAATTCAATTTTTAAAAATCTTCAAATATTGCAGAGAAAATAAAAGTATTGAGATTAGAGGCCAAGGTTTTCTGACACTACAAATGAAGAAATGTCGAAAACATACAGAGAACAATATAGCTACCGCTTTCTACTTTATCTAAACCATCTTACAGAAAATAATGATTATCAATATAAAAGACTTAATTCTGAAACAGTCTCATTTTAATGAATTACAGTAGGAACAAAAAAGAAAAAGCCATGTTGGGTTTTACCGTAGTCTCTGGATATTGGAGGCAACGCCAGAGAGACGATATATTCCATCCACGATGCCATATCTCTCGATGAAGGCTGTGCAGCTTTGAAGAACCTGGGGCACTAGAGAGAATTTTTGAAGACATGGATTAAATTGAGAGTATTCAATGGAAACAAAGTCACAAAAAATAAGAATGTTTTAGCAAAATGAAAGTTGCAAATTAAAGCTGTAAGGGGTGGAGATTAATCTACCACAAAAAATGATAACGGCATATTTACCTAATTTCACATCTAAACTAGATAACTGGTTCCTGAATAATCAAGACTGGCTCTATATTGTTCCACTGAGGTAAGTGGAAAAGTTCTTTAATTATTGGGATACTTTCCCTAAGATCTTCTGCAACAGACTTATTTAGATTGTTACAACAGCAAGGTGAACTGCTTAGTTCTAACATCATTCTAGATTTAAAAAAAACAAACACAGTTACTCACCTGAATTTCATACTCAGCAAATGGATATGCAAACTTAAATGGTTATTCCAACATGATAATTACCTACTCTAAGTGCTTCAATTTTTCACCTTTAAAAGTTTATCTTTCATAGTTAATTCTAATTCTAATTATATTCAATAAACATCAACATAATGCAAAGGTCAAAGTAATTTCAAATAAATGGAATCTTTTAATTTCCTGCCTATCTTTATATTAAAATTACTGACTTTTGACTCGATATTATCAGCTGGTCATGAAACGCACTTCAACAAAAAACAGGAAGGAAAGAAAGGCTCTCTGGTTACCTCTCTGAACAACTGACACAAACAACCAGCTACTCTGGGCCTACAGTCTAGAACAGAACATTCGAAGTTTACGAGAAAACGTTTTTCTAACCAAAAATCTACAGTAACTGAAATCTGAACTTCATTTATATTGCATCGCAGACTGATGAATCCACAGGCTTCAGTAACTACGTTCACTTCATCATTTTCAGTTACCGTCCATGAAAAGAATAGCTTGAAAGAACATTATTTGGTCTGCAAAAAACTACTCTATTAGAGATGAAAAAGTGGTGAATGAAACAACTAAGATACTTTAATAAGATAATTTTATCTACTGCATTTCCCTTAAATGTATATATCATTCCTGTATTATTACAAAAGGTTTTTCCTTGGTTTTCCTGCCTTATGTTGTACTTCCTGCATCCGGTCTTTTAAATTCTGTCAGATCCTGTAACTTATATTTAAAACATAAACTCCTTTAGCTTTGAATAATTTTATTAGAAAGCAGGTATATTACTGAGCAAGCAAAAGGTGCCAGACTAAGTGCTTTACAGTGGATACTCTACTTTTCAGAGAAATTCTATCATTATCTCCCTTTTCAGAGAGGAAACCGAATCTTAAGAGTGATGAAATTTTACACCTAAGGACAAGCAGTAAACAAATGGCACAAGCAAGGATCAAACTCAAGCTGTCCAAGCACAGAGTCACACTTTAACTATGGTAATACACTGCCTGGATTTTAAGGTCCTTCATCACTTGCACTTATTTTAGTATTACCATATTTCTGTATTTCACAACTCTAGGCCAAGTCTCATCTTTTACCAAACAACCCAGCCATGCTCTAAGTCCATCAACTTCCAGGTAAAGGAAGCTAGTTTCCTCTGCCTGGATTCTCCTTCTGCTACCATCTTCTTATAGAAAACTCTTGGTTGCTGTTCAAAACCCAACTGAACTCTTACTCCTAGGCAAGCTTTCTTTGAATATACCCCTAAGCAGAGGCAGCTATACTAGGTTCCAGATGCCAACAGAACTATGTCATTTTGAATTAATATTTATTTGTTTATACCATGATTACTCCTTCTTGAGTGCATGCCTGCTTGGTCACCTCTGACTCTTTGTGACCCCATGGACTGTAGCCCACCAGGCTCCTCTTCCATAGGATTTCCCAGGCAAGTATACTGGAGTGGGCTGCCCTTTCCCTCTCCAGGGGATGTTCATGACCCAAGGAGACATGGGTTCAATGCCTGGGAAATCCCATGGACAGAGGAGCCTGGCAGGCTACAGTCCAAGGGGTCGCCAAGTGTCAGCCATGACTTAGTGACTAAATAGCAACAGCAACCCACAAGAAAGCATACCTACTCTCTCTATATAGGCAGACCTCAGAAATATTACAGTTTCAGTTTCAGACCACAAGAATAAAGCAAACATCACAATAAAGGAAGTCACACAAATTTTCGGTTTCCCAATGCATATAAATTATGTTCATACTATACTACAGTCTATTAAGTGTGCCATAGCATCATGTTTGAAAAACAATGTACATACATTTAATTAGAAAAATACTTTATTGCTAAAAAAATGCTAACTATGATCTGAGCCTGCAGTGAGTTGTAATCTTTTTGCTGGTGGAGGGTTTGAAATACTGTGTGAACTACCCTGTGTCACAGAGACATGAAGTGAGCAAACATTTGGAAAAATGGTACCAATAGATTTGCTCAATACAGGGCAGCCACATACCTTCAGTTCATTACAAAAGCACAGTATCTGCAAAGAGCAATAAAGCAAGAAAAATATAGCACCTCTGAAATTTCTATACTGTATTCAAATTTACAGTTTGAATAGCTTCTTAATTTATACAGCAATTTCCCTAAAAGTTGACTATTCCATTTTTTGGCTTTCATACATAATACTATAATGAATATTTTTGTTTTTGTTGGACTATATAGCCTTAGGATAACCCTGAGGGAGAATTGCTACAAGAAAGGAATACTGTAAGGTCTCTTGCTCCAGAGTGCCAAAACGTTTTTCAAAAAGGCAGTAATTCCGAGAGCTACCTGAAACCAACATTTTTCACCTGCTGGTAAAAATCTCTGTTTTTAATGGCACTGGATATCATAATTTAGAAAAACAGCTTTGTTATATCAGTAGTGTTTACTTATATAAAATGGTGTCTCAAAATTGCTTAGATACATTTCCATGATTGCAAATAAGCATAGACACTTTTTTTTTGCATTTTTTGTTTAGTTCCTTGTCAAAATTATATGTTTATATCTTTTTTCTATTCTACCCAGGGGCTTAATTTTCTCACAAACCTGAATGACATTTTCATTTACTATATTAGGAGCATTTCATCATACCCAAGTAAAGAGGACTTTCCCAGTCTGTGGCACATTTCCTTTACATTTGTAGTAAGTTCCCTACATTTGAACCTTCAAGCTGTGAACTTTCAAAGATGTGAACATGCATTCACATGTCCAAACACACATCAGTTCATGTGTCTGGCATATTGTCAGGTGCCTGCATCCTCTGCAAGTGGCTGTGCTTTCATGTACTTTACTGTACAGTACTATATAGCATACAGCAGAACAGTAGTACAGCAGCATCTTTATTTCAAGCCCAGGCTGTCTGGAAGCAAGCGCCAAAGCAGTGATGATGTAGCTGGTACCACTAGGAAGCTCCAGCTGTTGTACTGCAGTATTGTACTGTTCAAGGTACTATACTGTAAGATTAAAAATGTTTTATTTTTTGTTTTTTTAAATGCATTGCTTGTATGAAAAGTACTATAAACCTATTATAGTACAGTAGTACATAGCCAACTGTGTTAGCTGGATACCTACATAACTTTGTTGGGCTAACAGACAAACTTGACTTAGGAATGTGCTCTCAGAATAGAACCTCTTCATGTGTAGGGGACTTACTCTATATGGAAACTGCTTGTTTGGAATCATCTCTTCATTTATGTTTTTTTTCCTCTTTGACTTCAAAACAAAATCATTTTGTATTAACACTTTTATGAGTTAAAAATAGTTAACCCTTTCATACATTTGAAACTTTTAGGGTCATAAAATGAGAATTCAATTCAGTTCAGTTCAGTTCAGTTGTTCAGTCGTGTCCGACTCTTTGCGACCCCATGAATCACAGCACGCCAAGCCTCCCTGTCCATTACCAACTTCAGGAGTTCACTCAAACTCATGTCCATCAAGTCGGTGATGCCATCCAGCCATCTCATTCTCTATTGTCCCCTTCTCCTCCTGACCCCAATCCTTCCCAGCATCAGAGTCTTTTCCAGTGAGTCAATTCTTCACATGAGGTGGCCAAAGTATTGGAGTTTCAGCTTTAGCATCAGTCCTTCCAATGAACACCCAGGACTCATCTCCTTTAGAATGGACTGGCTGGATCTCCTTGCAGTCCAAGCGACTCTCAAGAGTCTTCTCCAGCACCACAGTTCAAAAGCATCAATTCTTTGGCAATCAGCCTTCTTCACAGTCCAACTCTCCCATCCATACATGACCACTGGAAAAACCATGGCCTAGACTAGACGGACCTTTGTTGGCAAAGTAATGTCTCTGCTTTTTAATATGCTATCTAGGTTGGTCATAGAGTTTTAAGTTTTTCAAAATTGCTATTTCATGTTTCTGTATGTATTTATAATGAACTCCTCCCCACGAGCTGGTTTTTAAAAACACTCTATCAGCGTGGATTCACATCTAGAATGACGACTACTCCTGAACATTCCAGGCTATCTAATTCATCAGTTGTATCTCATCCTCCACACCAGTAACATCCTAGTTTTGAATACTGCTTTAATACTGGTAAAGTTAGATGACTCCTCTCCCTGATTTCCCTCCCCATAATGTTCTGTGATCTTCTCATTGGCGTATTATTCCATGTGCATTCTGACAAGTTACAAAAATAATCCTCACGGTTTTGGTTTGTCTGTTTACTGTTTAATTTTCAGTAACTGCCGTAAGTTGATATTAGTTTGGGACTAACACCTATTCAAAGTAATATTGTGTCTTCTCCCGCAAGAAACATGGTATAGTTTGTATTAAATCCATATTATAAGTATATTGGTATTCTTTAGGCCTTAATTTGAACTTGATATTTATTGATGTTTACACTAACTTTCACTAGTTGTCTTCTTAAAAAGTATATAAAGGGTGTTTCCCATCAAGAATCAGAATTTCACAAATCAACTATTTCTGGTACTTATCAAAATCATAGTTAAGTACTTCCTTAATAATCTAGCATCTAAAAGAGATGGTAGAGAAAAGTGCTATTTTTTTAAAAAATCAAAGAAAAACTCCGTTTTTCCTTTCTTTCTATCCATTCAGCCCCTCCATCCATTCTTCTAAGCACTGAATTCTTGAATAAGAATTTAATTTATAGAGAAAGGAGTTTAAATTTTTAGCTATAAAAATTGGGAGGCTGGTCTTAGAAATACACGATCTCAAAACTACAATTTTTTTCCAAAAGAGAAATTAACATTTCAGAATAAACTGTGAGAAGGAAAAGGAAGGAAGTTATCTGGAGAGACATGAAAATAATGCAAACCAGCAGAACTACTGTACCCTTGGTGAGAATGTCTTCATCTTTCTGAACAGATCGCAAGCATCTCTAATGCCAAAGTGCTTTCCTAGACCCCTCATGATTCTCAGTTACCCCAAAGTCAGGCGAGTACCTGAGAACATTCAGTATGTGCTGCCGAACTCAAATGGAACAGGCGCTGCTTGCCGTATCTAACCGATTATAGGAGATCAAAAGGGAGAGGTCAGAAGCTGAAATTATGAGATTATAAATTTCATGTTTACCTTCAAAACCAGAATTCAGAAGGTGCTCCCCCAGGTCACAGCCAAACACTCTTTCTTTCAAGATTCCACGCTGCTTCAATTTCTGTTTTGTTGGACGAGACTTCATGAATGTGCGTAAAAAAGTAATGAGCTTGCCGTGCTTTTTAGATACTAAAAGACAAAAATAAAGAGAAAATACCTTAGTTGTAGCGAGAGGAAATGAAGTGCAGATCTCAACAGAATAACTACAAAATAATCTATTATAAGTATACCATATATTCTGTAGGAAATTTTCAGCAGAAGTTGAAGAAACAGTTGCTTTATAAATAAAAGCATGGTTTTGCATGTTCTTCTCACCAGCTTGTGGTCTTATTTGATGGAACTGTGTGCAAACTAAAGTATTATAATTCATGACTTTTAAGTTAAGCATGGTAAACACCAGCCAACTTCCCAATGCTACCTAAGCATGCTACAGGATTATAACTCGGACTTGAGTTTTACTCTAATATATTGCTTTTAGAGATCTTCATAATAAGTAAGACTTAACATGGTAGAAATTTAAGAAACTGCATTTCTAGTTAATTTCTAAAGTATTTTATATAGTGTTAGAAAATTTCATGGCATTTATAATCTGGAAAATAAAACTTAAAAAAGAAACAACTCTCTCTTTCTCATTTTATAAAGAGGACAATCCCATTATGAAATAGCACACAATTATCAAACTAATGGCTATGCTAAGTACAAAACACACACACCCATAAAAAAGCATTAGATCTTTATTAACATTCATCTATCACATAATACATCACCTTAAAGGCCTTTGTAGATCAAAGTAAGAGATAAGCAAATTATATACAGTAAGATATTTCCACTGACTTATATATGTTAGAATGACAACACTGAAAGATCTGAAAGCAAACAAATCCTTAGAAAAATGATTTTTGCTGAGAACTGCATCCTGCAGGGGAAATTACTCTGGAAGTCAACATACAACATATTACCATAAGCTCAGAGATTAGCTGCAGGATAGAAGACTAAGCCACATGACCCCAATCCTCCTGCTCGGTCCGGAGATGATTACAGGTCTTACTGAACCCCACTCTAGTTTCTTGAGCGAACCCAAATCCTAAAGCCCACTAACTGATGAATCCTCCTGTGGGAATTCTGTGCACTGAGATTAACTTGGGGCCCAAATGGACCACTAGATGGGTTACTTGGACCAGATTAAACATTTTCATTTTATGGGAAACACTACTTCCAGACTTATGCATCTTTTCTATGAACTGTACAAAGGTGATCAACTCTAACTGGCTTGCCCATAACTGACAGGTTCCCTGGGGCATGAGATTTTCAGTGCTAAAATCAGGAAAGTCCTGAGCAAACTGGGACAAGGTTGTAATCCTTGTACATAGATTAAAGAGGAAATTTATTTTTTCTATACCAACCACTTCAAGTTTACCTAGAATCATCAATATAATTTTGATGCCATCACTAACATGCTGTGTGACACTCTGGGCAAATTACAGCCTCACTTGTATCTGAGATTCTTGCTATAAAATTAAATAATATGCTCTCTTATCTGCTAATGAGACACTTGTAGCACACTGGGGTAACTTAGAAGATGTCACACATAAATCATATTAGTATATTAAAAGTTACTGAACTTGTATGAGTTTTATTCTCCCCAGTTTCTAGTAGATTGTTATGAATTTTTGTTCTTAAAGTGTGGCCATCAAACCATTTCTGAACATTTTGTAACAAATTTTAGAATAATTTTTATAATATTAACACATAAAAACAAGCAAATTTACATTACAGTAATGTAACATTATATATTTGGAAGAATTTTAATTTCTATTATATTCAGTATTTCTATCTGGAAATAGGGCATGTCATAATGTTTCTAAAGTTTTAAATCTTGCAGCAAAGTTTTATAACTCTCTTTATGAAAAGATACATTCCACATACTTTCTGTTTGGGATATGTCAGTTATTTTACTTTTTTTGCTGCTTCTGTAGAATAACAGTTTTCTTCATTTATGGTAGTTACTAAAATAGTAGGTATATTAGAAAATGATTTCTTTATGTATGGCTCAAATCTGATCATTTTCTAAAATCTCAACAATTTAAGAAGGAGTTTAGTTGATCCTTTCCAATTTCATGGATATGCAATTGTGTCAGAGCAAATACAGCAATTCCATTCTGTTTCTGAAAGGAATAATTTCTGATTTCTTTTCCCGATTTTAACAATTGGCCAGAACATCCAAGATACATGTTAAAAAGTAGGCATTTGTATTTTGATGGTGAATTTGGTGAAAATATCTGTTGACTCTGACAACTGCATACGATGTATATGAGAAAGAATTCTTTTAGTCTCAGATTTCCAGGAATGTTTCAAAGGGATGGGAACTTAATTTTAACTTGTATTCATTTAGCAACAAGCACGTGAGTGCCTACCACATCTCAGGAACTGTTCTCAGCCCTGAGAGTACGGCGGGGAACAGGTAAGGCCAGCTCCTTGCTGTTGGAGGTCACTGAGGAGAGGAGTACAAATAAATAATAACACCGATATTATTATTTGGTTATATTATCATTAATTTACCGAACAAATAATAATACAGATATAGCCGGCATTTATTTTATGTTTAGTTACATGCCAGCAACTGCGTAAGAATTTATATTTATTAACCATTCGTTTCTCACAAGACCCTATAAGGCAAATACTATTATTACCCCCTTTCAGAGGAAGAAACTAAGGCACAGAGTGCTTAGTAACATGTCTAAGGTCATGGAATCAGGATTAAAAATCAGGTCTGCATAATCTAATAAACACTTCCAAATATAAATGTCTCTTCACATTAATTTTTTCTTCACTTTATATTTCCTTCCCATTTCTTAGATAATAAAATGGCTAAAAGAAGTTTCTTTTGGACACTGCACTGTCCCCACCCATTTTCTTATAACAAACTAGTAAGTGAAAGTGTTAGTTGCTCAGTTGTGTCTGATTTTTGCAACCCCATGGACTGTAGCCCACCAGGCTCCTCTGTCCATGGGATTCTCCAGGCAAGAATACTGGAGTGGGTAGTTGCTCCCTTCTCCAGGGCATCTTCCTGACCCAGGGATTGAACCCAGGTCTCCCACATTGCAGGCGGCTTCTTTACCATCTGAGCCACCAGCGAAGCCCCACAGACTAGTTAACTAGTCAGTAAAACTCCCTTTATAGGAACAAGAGTTTGGACTACTGTCAGAGAAACCAGGAGACTTCTGAGGAAGGTGCAGTCGGGGTTGGCTTTAGACAGGTAAGTGCTTATAAACTTACTTCAGCAGAGGAACCTGGAATGCAGTGGGGAATCTGTTAGGGTTAAGGTCCACCAAATATGCTGGATTTGAGAAATGAAAATGATAACAATGACATTTTCACAGAAAATATGCATAAAAAATAAAGCACACAACAAAAGCAAATCACACCACCATCTGTTCAAACTCCCTGTAAATGTCAGTGTGAGTTGCTTAGTCATGTCTGACTCTTTGTGACCCCCACAAACTGTAGCCCACCAGGCTCCTGTCCACGGTATTCTCCAGGCAAGAACACTGGAGTGGGTTGCCGTTCCCTTCCCCAGGGATGGAACCTGGGTCTCCTGCACTGCAGGCAGATTCTTTGCCATCTGAGCCACCATTCCCTAGTCAAGAGTTAAAATGCAGCATATGCCACAAGGGTATCTTCTTCCATATCATTTAGGCGTGATCTCCCACTTGCAGTCTTCTTTCAAGACTTGATACAAAGCCAACCCAACCAGTCCTTCCAGAAGTTTTAGCAGTATTTATTTTAGTATCTCCAAGGTAAAGCTTTATGATATCAACAATCAGCTCATAGGGGCGCGGGAGAGCTTGACACGGGGTGGGGGGCACCAGGTGTTTCTAACTACACAAGTGCAGTATTTCTCCAGCAAATCCTAAGAAATCTTCTTTTCTCATAATGTTTCACTTAAATTAGAGTTCTCTGAATTGGGTCTCAGGAATCTTCTAGACCAATGTGAGAGAAGTCTGAGCCTGAAGGAATTTCTCAGGAAATTAAAGGAAGATGATTTGTGCCAGATAAGGGGCTCTGTTTATTCGCTTATATGCCTCGAGTTCTAAGATTTGTAATGAGTTCAGATGGCCAAGCAGACAAAGTTAAAGGTAGGATGCATAATTCTGAGAGAATGTCTCTGGCACTCATGCTGAGGAGGAGGACTGGACTGTATAGCATGTTACTTTTCAACCATATTTCAGCTTTGCTAAAATATTCTCTAGAACAATTTACCAACATAATATTCCCATAGGACATACTTACATTTTTCATTCTTCATTTATTTGCTCTATTTAGTTCTATCAGACATTTTCATTTTTGTTAATCTCATCAGCATGACATGTTATATTCCACTTTAAAGTGCATTTCTGTGCTTACTAATAAGGCGAGGCACTGTTCCATGCTCACTGGTCAGTCTTCCTCCCCAGTGAAATAACTGTTACATTCTCGGCCCATTGTACTATCTGCCTGTCTTTTTCTTCCTGATGAGCAAGACATCTTTACATAATCTGGAAATGAGTCCCCTGTCAGTTACTTTTGTCAAGAACATGTTTTCCAGTCTTTGGCTTGTACTGTATAAATTTCTAATCACGTCTTTGTGTATGGTTTCTATGTTTTAAGATATCTTTCTTTATCCGAGGTCATAAACATATGGTCCTATTTCTTTTAAACCTTTTATTTCCTAAACTTTTTTACTTTTCAAAGGTTTTAAAACTGATTTTAAACTTTTTTGTATGTTTAGGACAATACATAAGTACACTACCTTTTTCTTTACACAATCATGTCATCACTTTTATTGGACAGTCCTTTCTCCACTGTTTTGTAAGGTTAATTCTTCTATGAAAAATGTGTATAGAATGAGGGGTCTGTTCTGAGTTTTCTCAATTCTGTCAGTCTCTCATTTCATCAATTCCCCACTTGCTTGATTTTTAGCATTTTACAGGTCTTGATATATGGAAAAATGAGTCCCTCCACTTTTTCTTATTCTTCAAAATTGGCTTTATATTTTTAGCCCTTTACTCTTTCATATAAATTGTAGGATCTGCTTCTCTAATTATAGGTGGAAAAAAACACTTTGGGGAATTTTACTGAAGTTGCATTGAATTACAGATTATTTTTGAGGAAAACTGACTTATTTTCAATATTGAGTCTTCTTGTCCATGAACTCAGGATATCTCTCCATTTAAGATTTTTTTATGCCCTTCAGTAAATTATTCTTTCTCCATAAAGGTCTTACTTATTTTTGTTACAGCCATTCTTCAGAACTTTATGATTTTCATTGTTATTGTAAATGGCACTACTTGTAAATTATGTCTGTGTGCATGGATGCTAAGTTGCTTCAGTCATGTCAAACTCTTTGCAACCCCATGGACTATAGCCTGCCAGACTCCTGTTCATGGGATTCTCCAGGCAAGAATACCGGAGTGGGTTGCCACGCCCTTCTCCAGGGGGTCTTTCTGACATGCCCTTCTCCAGGGGATCACACCTGCATTTCTTAAGTCTCCTGCATTGGTAGGCGGGTTCTTTACCACTAGCACCACCTGGGAAATGCAAAAAAGAAAAAAAATCTAATAACTGATTACTGGGCGAGATGGTTGGATGGCATCACCGACTCAGTGGACATGACTTTGAGCACACTCCGGGAGACGGTGAAGGATGGGGAAGCCTGGCATACACAGTCCATGGAGTCGCAAAGAGTCAGACACAGCTGAGCGACTGAACAACGACAAAACAGAAACACATGTATCGTGGTGTGTCAGATTACTAGGGTCCCAGTCATGCCTCTGCAGCTTCCAGCTGTATGACTGTGGACAAGGTACCCAATTCTCAGGCCTTCATTTTCGTCTTCTATGAAAACATTAAAAATAGTAACTACCTAACAGGATTGTTGTGAGAATTAAACATAAAGTTGTTTTTTTTTTTTTTTTTCTGAACAGAAAAAAATTTAATAAATTTAGGTGCTGCTGTTGTCATTGTATTATTTTTCATTCAGCAACCATGCTCAACTCTGTTATTACTTCTAATCATTCGACAGGAGATTCTTCTGCCTTTGTAGACAATCATCTGTAAGTAACACAGATTTCTTTCTTCCTTTCCATTTATTTCTTTTTGTCTAATTTTACTGAACCTTGAATAAACGATGATCTTGTTCTTGATCTAAACAGATTGCTTATATCTCACCATTAAGATAAAATTTTCTTGGATTTTGGATAGAAACTTTAAACGGATTTTTAAAAATAACTCCCTATTTTTAATTGTCAAAATATATAAAATGAACAAGTGTTGACTTTTATCAAATGATTTCTCCATATCTGTGAAGATAATCATTTAATTTGCCTACTTAATTTTTAAGTTTTGAATGTGACAACCATCCTGCTTGTGTTAAGTCGCTTCAGTCATTTCAGACTCTTTGTGACCCCTATGGACTACAGCCCACCAGGTTCTTCTGTCCATAGGATTCTCCAGGCAAGAATACTGGAGTGGGTTGCCATGCCCTTCTCCAGGGGATCTTTCCAACCCAGGGACTGAACCTGAGGCTCTTGCCACATCTCCTGCATTGAAGGCAGACTCTTTATCACTGAGTCACTGGGGACAACCATAGGTACGTTTAAAGTTTTGCTTTTATACTCATGTGATAAAGCTCCTGTGCTCCTGCTTGCCTCATATCTGTTGCCGGGAGGTAAATGAGTACACCAGACTTCAGAGGCAAGTGGCAACATCAAAAACTAAAGCCTTAAGCCAAGGCAAAATTCTCCTTTAGAAATTGTAATAAACATAGGAATCCTGTAAACATATCAGCAGTGCCTTTCAATAAAAAACTCAAACATAAAAGAATTCTACAGGGTACAAGTGTACATAAAGAATTCTAAAAATAGAAAAATTTTAATAGGTTGCTGATGTCTTAAATAGAAGCAAAGAAACATGCCATATCTTTCCAGTGACAGTCTTAAATAGCTGACGTGAACTATGTTACTTGGTATTTTCAAATTTATTAAAAGGGATATTGGGAAGAGTTGTCAAAATCAACTTATTTTTAGCATGCACTGTCATATGTCCTGAAAGGATCTGTGGGCAACTCAGAAACATAACTTTTGAACCAGTTAAGTCAGCACTCATGCTGGAAAAAATATGACATAATTCTTACTTAGTTTATAGTTTTGAGTATATCAATTAATTTTACACTAAACCAAAAAAGTTTTTATTTGAAAATAAAGGGACTTGGAAATTAAACTGATTCACTAGAGTAATAATTTGACAAATTTTAAAAGAAAAAAATCTGGATGAGCTAGATTATATGTGACTCAAATATTAAATAAACTGAACTTAAAAAAAACACTTTTTCCAGTAACTGAGGTATAGAACCTCTTCTAACTTTTCTTTTTTCATAATATAGAAGAGCTTTAATATAAATAAAGAGATGAAAATGATATAAAAGAACTTCTTTAATCCAATGACTGAAAATACATATGAATAATTCTGTTGTTTTATCTTTTTTAGTCTTACAAAAAACACCCTCTGAGAGTTTCTTGCAAACCAAACTCAAAGTAGGTTTTCATTTGATGGAATAAAGATGCACTTAAGAAATTGTCACTGATTCTATTTTTATCTCTGTACATCTTCTGGTCTTGTTAGACCTGCTGTCTCACTGGCCTGTTCCCAGTCCTACAAAGGCAAGAGAAAGAAAAAGACAAACTGAACCCTAAACCTAATCTCCAATGAAACAAGGAAAACTTAGAAATTAGAGTAATATCATATCATTCAGTTCAGTAGCTCAGTCGTGTCCGACTCTTTGCGACCCCATGAATCACAGCACGCCAGGCCTCCCTGTCCATCACCAACTCCCGGAGTTCACTCAAACTCATGTCCATCGAGTTGGTGATGCCATCCAGCCATCTCATTCTCTGTCGTCCCCATCTCCTCCTGCCCCCAATCCCTCCCAACATCAGAGTCTTTTCCAGTGAGTCAACTCGTCTCATGAGGTGGCCAAAGTATTGGAGCTTCAGCTTTGGCATCAGTCCTTCCAATGAACACCCAGGAGTGATCTCCTCTAGAATGGACTGGTTGGATCTCCTTGCAGTCCAAGGGACTCTCAAGAGTCTTCTCCAACACCACAGTTCAAAAGCACCAATTCTTCAGCGATCAGCTTTCTTCACATTCCAACTCTCACATCCATACACGACCACTGGAAAAACCATAGCCTTGACTAGACAAATCATAGCATTATAGAGTAGTTAACACGTACTGAGGGTCTACGATGCTTCAGTGCTTTCCATGAGCTAATTTAAATTCAGTTTCAGTTAGCCTCACACTCTAAATGATTTAAATTCAAACACAAACCAATATCTGATCATTCACATTTTCTATCTGTCAGATGAGGTATGCTAAACAAAATATAATTCATCTCCCATTACATTCAAAATAATAACAAATAAAATAAGGTTATCAGAAGAATGATATTTCATACCTTTTCTTTCTATACCTTTATACCTTTCCTGTATCCAGCTCTAATTATTAGGATGACTTAATCTCATAATTCAATTCCTTTTCTTTAGTTTATTTGGTGCTATTCTACAATATCTAAATATATAGCTTTTGTACATCGTAAAGACATTCAGCAAGGATAAAATGTTAGCAATCCTATTTGTAAGATTTAGAAACCATACTAAACCAATAGCTCAGAAACTAAAAGCTTTTAGGTCTTTCTAATAATAAAACAAGGACTTCCCTGGTGGCTCAGAAGGTAAAGCATCTACCTTCAATGAGGGAGACCCGGGTTAGATCCCTGAGTTGGGAAGATCCTCTGCAGAAGGAAATGGCAACCCACTCCAGTACTCTTGCCTGGAAAATCTCGTGGACAGAGGAGCCTGGTAGGCTACAGTCCATGGGCTTGCAAAGAGTCAGACACGACTAAGTGACTAAACTTTCAACTTTCAATAATAAAACAGTCCAATGAAGGCTACCCATCCAAACATGCCTATTATTGGGCAGGCAAGAGCAAGTGGAAGTATACTGGACCAGGAATGCAGAGATGTAGTTTAAGTCCTAATTTGGTCAATAAGTTGCTGCAAACTTTCAGACAAGGTAAGTAGCTAGTTTAGATCTCAGTTTAATAATATGAAGCATGAGAAGTTTAATGAGGCAATTCATGAATTCTCGATTTCAATGGAAATACTTGAGGAATCAAGAAACACTCTGAGAAAGTATAAAGTTAGAAAAGCAGAGAAAGCTCTAGAGTTTGTGGGAAATGTCTTTGCTTTAGGAAAATTTATCAGGAGGAAAAAAGGACATAATTTAAAATTCCACTGGAGAGCTATATAACAAAATATATTCAGCTTGCTAAATTATCTTGGAAAAGGCTGCTATAAAAATTTAAAATAGAAAGGCCATTGTTAAATGTTATTATTTCAAGCATTGTATATCAAGTTTAGTTTTTTAAAGTTAAATCACTTTAATTATTTTATTTTTCTCTATGAAAATTTAGAAATAAGAAGTCCTTACGTACATCATTTATACAGCATGCTTATAACTATTTCCAGAACTTGAAGCACAAGCATGCTATCTTTAAATGTTAAAAATATTTACAGTTGTTGACCATGCCATATGATACACCGTTTCTCTGATCTGTTAGCAAGTCCCTGGTGAACACTACAATGGGCATTTATAACACTATTTTTACTAGAAAAAGTGCCATACAGTTTATAAAGATTAATTTTTGAACTAAGTTTCAGGAATTCACTATAGTAAGAGAAAAAAAGGTGAATATTTTCTATACATCCTGAATTTCTGAAAACTTATATTCTATCAGGTTGATATTCAAAATGTAAAATATTTGATGTCTCTCTAGGAACTACTGAGTTTCCTGCTAGTTTTTAAAGCAAGAATAAAGCAATTTCAGCGTTGGGATTCACTGGCCTCCACCCATCCCAAAGTAGATGCCCAAGAAAATATGTAGATAAATTTGAGCATTAAATCTTAACATACTGTTGAAGTTATTATGGAATAAGAAAGTACAGAATCATAAACAATTTTGGAAGTAAGAGAAAAAACACAGTTCTCAGACTGATGTGTGTGACAGCTGCTGGGGTAACATGTGGGACCAGCCCAGGCCAGGGATGAGGTTCTGGAATGTGGCCGCTAGAAGGGTTCTGGCATCTGTACATTCCAACCTCAAAGGAGGAAACCAGGTATTTGAGAAATGTCCTGTACATGCAATACTGAATATAAAATAGCTCTGACAGTAATGGCTCTTGTTTGAAAACCTGGAAAGCTACTAATGGGGCTTCCCGGGTGGCGCCATGGTAAAGAAGATGTCTGCCAATGCAGGAGACACAAGAGATCCCTGGGTCAGGAAGATCTCCTGGAGGAGGGAATGGCAGCCCACTCCAATATTCTTGCCTGGAGAATTCCATGGACAGAGGAGCCTGGCGGGCTACAGTCCCTAAGGTCTTAAAGAGTCGGACACAACTGAGCATGCGTGTACCCAGAGCGAGCGGAGGCTACTAACAGTTACGTAAGTCAAATAGGTTTCCATTTACTCATAGCAGAGAAGAGGAGGCATTTCAAAAGGTAAAACAGAGAGGAGTGCAAATGGATGCAACTAATAGACCTAGAAAATAAATCTGTAGTAAATTTTAGAGAAGAGCTGTTCAGACACTGAGGAGATAAGAACAGTTCATTAGGAAAAAGAGAAGCAGAAAACTGGCAACAAGCTGCTTCTTCAGAATATCCAATACAACTCTTACATGGAACAGCATGCCTGTGTTCCACTAAAATACTTGGGTGTTTGAATAAAAATATCTCTTTTTCAGAGTTAAGAATGAAATCAAAGCAACTTCATACTGCTGCTCTTCCCAGGGCAGGACATAAACAGTGATAGATAAACCACGAAGGGCATGCTATGGTAAGAGCTTCAAAAATCACCGTTTCCTTGGGGAAATGGGCATCAGGGTATGATTAAGACAGTCTTATTATTCACATCATACGTTAACTTTTCTAGGACTTACAAATTTTAGTAACGAACATGAAAAAAGGCTCAAATTTAGCTTAATGATTTTAGGGTAATATAAGTAAATTTTACACTCTCCTTGCTAAATTGGTACTTTTATTTTTAAATTTTAAATTATAAATTAAAACAATAGATGTGATTGGTTTTGTTCCTCGACTCTGCACAAAAACAAAGTAAAAAATTATTTTTTATCTCGGTAGCTTTACCACCTCAGTTATATAAAAGACTCTTGACTAATTTCATTTCTAAATACAGAACAAAAAGATTTGCATTTTAGCAGAGGAGAGTGGGAGGAAACATGAGATGGATATAAATTCCTGACACTAAAGGGTTCTAATACTAGAATGGGTTATAATAAAAAGACTGTAGAAGCATCTCTGCTGAGGATTTTTAAATAATCTGGGCTCTCATTTTTCCAAGGTGAACTAGTACTATTGGACATGAAGCTTAAAAACTAGTACTATTTTAAGAGAACACTGATTTATATATGTCTTATAAATTAGATTGGAATAAGTACAGATTCTTAGGAATTCACTAACATCAAAAGTAAGAGGACTATAAAAAAACTTAATGGGAAGGAAATCCGAGAAAAGGGGGACATACATAGAGCTGATTTACTTTGCTGTACAGTAGAAACTAACACAACACTATAAAGCAACGATACTCCAATAAAAATTAATTTAAATTCTATTGCTTAAGTTCTAGAAATATGAACATGTTGAACCTTAATCTTAACAGTGTGAAAATTGTTTTCTTGAAATTATTTTATTAGATTAAAATGTAATCACATTCACTTTGAAGTCAAAAAACCCTGTGCCCTTTATTAAGCTATGAAGCTTGGTGTGGAACACTGATATGATCGGGGTGGGTTTTGTTTGTGTAGGTTATTTCCCCCTTCCCTTCCCATCCTTTCCTTCTGCAGGAGCTGGAGCAGACACGTCCCATAACTGAAGAAGACAGAACAGATAAGGAGAACTCTATTTAAAGACAGATGCCTTAGAAGCCTGCTCTACGGAAGATCTGACCTTTGGCCTGGGAAATAAGAACTTGGACATTAGAGTCAGACAGACCTGAGGGCTGGAATCTACTCTCTAATCACTTACCACATGCAAGGCCTTGAGCAAATGACCTATTTAAGTCTAGTTCCCTCAAACACACAGTGAGAATGGCAATAACAATATCTATCACTCAGGGTCGGAGAAGGCAATGGCAACCCACTCCAGTACTCTTGCCTGGAAAATCCCATGGACGGAGGAGCCTGGTAGGCCGCAGTCCCTGGGGTCGCTGCGAGCCACACATGACTGAGCAGCTTCGCTTTCACTTTTCACTTTCATGCATTGGAGAAGGAAATGGCAACCCACTCCAGTGTTCTCGCCTGGAAAATCCCAGGGACGGGGGAGCCTGGTGGGCTGCCATCTATGGGGTCGCACAGACACTACAGAAGTGACTGAGCAGCAGCAGCAGCATCACTCAGGGTTACAACAATGTTGATATGAAATTACAAATGCCAGCCATTTAACTCTGCATGTGTCAATAAACAGGAGTTGTTTCACCACTGCAATTTCTCTGAACACTTGTAGAATCCTCTGAGGTACAGGGCTAACCAGAACCTGAGTCGGCTTTACAAACCAGGTTTGATCGTATCTGGTCTTATCTCCTAAATTCAGGGCTGAGGTCACTAAGGAAAGGTGCACATAAACACAGGGTCACTTTCTAGTTTCTGCCCATATAATTGTCTTATGTGCAAACTTAACCTAAGAAACTTTAGATTCCTGCTCTCTCATCTTGAATATCATACAGTACTACATAATATGCTAAAAAAGAAGTTACAGTTGAAAACCATTATCATATGAGCAACTGGTGCCTCTTTAAAAGTTGACAGTGAAAAGGAGCTCTACATTCTGAGCTTTCTCCATTTGTGGTTTTGAAAATCAAAATATCAATATTATTTAAACAGTAGTAGAAAAGAAAAATGTTCAACTTCTTAACAGGGCTAGTCTGTGATTCAGAGAAAACTGAGGTCTCCATGTTATCTTAATGAAAAGTATTTATAACCAAGATCTGAAGAAGCACCATATAAATATGGAGTGCTACCCCTGATGGTAAGAAAGTCTGTGCAAGAGGGAAAAAAGAAGTAATGCAAATATATCATGGATAGAGATAGCTATGCTTGCTAATACCAACGAGGAAAAAAATACCTGAAGAAAAAAGGGCAGAAGGATTACTTCCTCATGCTAATTTGAACAGTCTATACAGACTACCAAATTCTTTACAGTAAATCAGTGCTGCCTATTTTCTATTTGTCAATAACTGAGATGTTATTTACCCAGCAGGAAAAAAAATTTTTAATATGACATATATTTGCTGCTTATGAAACAGATATGTTCTTTTAACATGCAAACTTTTGTACATTAACCTGAGGTCTGGAAAGCATTAAGAAATAAGCTAATCTGAAATTTTAAAATAAGTATTTCCTGAACCTAGGAAAGTAAGAGATAATACCTACATATTTAAATCTACTTCAAAAAATGATCACCTCTCTACAACTATGCCAAAGGTTAAAGCTCAGTTATTCCATTTGTAGATAGTTAAATAATTAGCCAGTCACCTAAAAGCAGCCAAGGAAATACGTGCCCAAATGCAATATAAAAAATAGTCTCTGTGAAATATTTGTCAGACACTTGAATACTTGACTGAGATGTCCTTACCTCTCACTGTGGCACAGGTTTTAGGATCAATAATTAAAATTATTCCAAATGGCTGCACTTGGCAGTAGGCTCGACAGGACACCGTGGCTCTGCATTCCGTGCAGAATGAATGACAGTCACACCAGCTCAGACTTATCCACCACCATGGGGCGACCCCCAGTCAGACCTTCCCAGCACGCTGAGGTTCCAGCTCTGCTCCCAGCAGTTTCCTTAGCCCTGGTTTCTGGTCTTTAGTCAAGCAGAGTGGTTTGTGTGCACCGGAGAGCTCTGCCTGCAGGAGCTTAATCCTCTCTTTGCATGTCCTGCTTTCCAACACAGCAGAGACGCCCCAGCCCAACTACACTTGCAGAACAGGCTTCGCCAGGATAACTCCACCCACCCACTTCACACAGGTACATATTTTCTGCTCAGAAAACATTAGGACTAAACTGATACGTAATTAAGACTTTAACTTTTTAAAAACTCACCGAACATTCAGTTGTTTATATTTGCAATCCATATGGGAGACAGTGTATCCTATAAAAATGATGGTATTTATACCCAATTAAAATAAAAAAAAACTGATCTAGCAGGAAGTACTGTCTACAAAAGGCTGAATCATTAAACTGGCAGTGACAGGCTGGGAGAACATAACTCTGAATATCTTTGCTGATAATGAGTCGTGATTGTTTTCTACTCAGACCAAAAAAATCATCAATATATACTGCCTTTGCCTGAAAAATTCTGAGACTGGAATACACAATTTTTTAATATACAAATGAAAAGTTTTTTTTTCAGAATTAAAAAATAAGAATTGCACATGATCAATTATACTTCAATACAAAAAAAAAATCCAGAATTAAATGTTTCTGATTATGACCTCCTCCTTTATGCACTGCCAAGTGTTAAAACTGTAGCTCTACTTATATAAATATTGAAAAGATTCAACATTTATACTAATAGCAGTACTGAACTGTTAACCCGACTAGATTTGAAAAAATAAATGAATTGGAAGATATTAAAATATTAATATTAAATTAATATTTTCTGTTCTAAATACTTTTCACCAATACCAATATAAATACATGTTCAGACACTTGTTTCTAGTAAACGAAATGATGTTTCACTTGCCAGAAAGATTCTAAATAATTTATAGACAGTCTTCATTATAACACTATGAAGTTGATTAGAACACTATTCCCCTCTTAGAGATGAGGAAGCCAAAGTCACACAAGTAGGAATTGTTGAATTCAAGATGCCTGGGGAGTGTTTATCATTCTTGCCTCTCTGGTCCAAGTTCTGAATACAGGAGTGCTGATAAATGGTAGGCCACAATAAGAAAAACAATGAATTGATGTGATTTCACAAGAGAGACCACAGAGAAATCCAGGGCACGACAGGAACAAAACACGTGGATTTTTTTTTACCACTGGAACAGCTGTGGACTTATGGATTTTGACGAATAGGACATGAGGCTCCCAAGAGTTTATTCATGGAAAAGGCACAGCCACCCCTCCTAACCCTCCCCTCCTCAGCACTGAAGACACAAGGGCAGGGGCCCAGCAGAAAGAGGAAAGGAGAGGGGAGAAAGGCAGGGAGAGGGGAGTCCATGCTGTAGAAAAGCCATCGGGGGGACACTCAGTGCAACTCAAGAGCCCCTCCTGCTCCCCAGCAGACGAGCACAGATGGGATAAATAAATTCGACGGTAGCTCGCCCGAGTGCAGGAGAATGACAAAACAACCCTCACCTGAAACTCAGAGGCTGCACTTTCTGCCATGTAAAAATACAGGTAAGAACATGAGTGTGTGCAAACCTTGGTGAAAGTGGACTGAATCTGTAATCAGGTTCACTGCATGGTGACAATGTCATTTCCTGGTTTTGATGATGTACAGTATAGGTATGTGAGGTGTGACAACTGGGAGAAGTTGGGTTTTGAATACATGGGACCTCTCTGTACTATTTTGGTAACTTTGTCTGAGACTATAATTATTCTAAAACACAAAGTTTAAAATGTGGCTCACTAAAAATAAAAAGCATCATGCTCTGTCTTTCAATGACTGCTGATGGCACAGGAGAGGTCACTTGTTATTTTCTTCTTGCATTTTACAAAATGGAGGTTATCCTGTGAAGAACTAAGATGGGTCTATGTGGCTAGTGGGGGCAACAAGAGAATTTCCTGGGAAGGCAAAGGCTACTTTCCAGTCATTCTATCAGGAGGGTTGCTGTCAAAGGAGTGAGATGTGATCTGATTCTGGATATGTTTTTGGCCATGAAACTGGTAGAATTTACAGATAAACTGTCAAGGGTTTAATTAATTTGGGTAATTTTTATGATAGAATTTTCACTGCTCCAAACCTTTTCACGTCTTCCAATCTAGCTTTAAACGAAAGTCCAAATTCACACAGTAGCACCCAAGCCCCAAGGAGAATCTGATGCCCTTCCGCCCTCCAGACCTCACCCACATCTGCACTCACTGCTCCAGTCAAACCGGCCTTCCTGATGAGTCTTTAACAAGCCTGGACACATGCTGCTCAGTGTCGTTACACTTGCAGTTTCCTCTCTGGGAAGCCCTTCCCACAAGTAAGTGCTTATCTCTACTCCTCATCTCCTTCAGGTCTTCGCTTCCAAAGTTACCTTCTAATGGGGCTTCCCTGATAGCTCAGTTGGTAAAGAATCCACCTGCAATGCAGGAGACCCCAGTTCATTTCCCTGGTCAAGAAGATCCCCTTGAGAAGGGATAGGCTAACCACTCCAGTATTCTTGGGTTTCCCCTTGTGGCTCAGCTGGTAAAGAATCTGCCTGCAACGTGAGAGACCTGGGTTTGATCCCTGGGTTGGGAAGATGCCCTGGAGAAGGGAAAGGCTCCAGTATTCTGGCCTGGAGAATTCCAGGGACTATCCATGGGGTCACAAACAACAACTGAGCGAGTTTCACTTTCACATTACTTCCTAATGAACCCCTCCCTGACCACTACACTCTCCTCCTCTGAAATTACAGCCCCACAGGAACCACATGCCAGTACTTTCTAACCTCACTTCTAGGCTTCATTTTTCTCCACAGCACTTACCTACCTTAGTGTATGTTTAATGTGCTTGCCTTTTTCTTTCCCATTCATCAACTTGAATACAAACAGCAAAATGACAATATTTTTGTTTGTTGCGTCCACTATTTTAGCCCTAGTACTCAGGATGCACTCAGTAAATGTTTGATCACTGAAAGAATGAATAATGGAAATGACCAGAAATGGAAAAGTTGCTTTACATATGGCAAGGATTAGACTGAACCTATCCCAAGCACTGGCTAAGGCCTAAATAGAAGTTTAGGAAATATCTTTGATACTAGTAGTAGAAATTATTCTTATTCATAATTATTGATCAACTGTTTTAAAACAAATGCTATGTATAAAGGATGCAAATTAATATACAATAGAATATCTATCCAGAAGCAATTCTAGGTGAAGGAAAAAGTCACACAAAAAGTGAAGTATAAAATTCAAAATAAGCTAACTTATTACCAAACTCTGTTTCCAAATGAGTGACACAAGAAACAGCTACTGTAGGCTGTAGTCTTTTGTTATAGTCTTAGGACCAGTATTATGGAATTACCTGGGAGCTTCTTAGACATACAGAACATCAGGCCCCACCCTAGTGAATCACGATCTACAGTTTTTAACTCTCTCTCTCAGGCGGACTGAATGTACATTCAAGTTTGTGAAGCAGCGGCCAAGGAACCTCCATGAAGAACAGAGTAACTCATCTCACGCAGAAGAAAAACCACAGGCATAGAAGCGGGGGAACCCAAAGTACAACCAAGCAGAGAATAAGGAAACATATTATTGATGCTGAGTAGAGATGAGAAACAGGAAAAACAGGTTACAAACATAAATGTTCCAGTATTTTATGGAGCATCTTAAATTCCAGGCTAAAGGTTTAGTATATAATTCTGGCACAAAGGGAAATCACTGAGGTTTTCTGAAGTCAGGGATTACATGTTATAAAGGTTGTATCCTAAAGTTTTATTTTGGTAGTAAATATTAAGATAGACTAATTCCACAGGCATTAATTGTGTATCCGGTGTGCACATACCCTGTGGGGGAGACAAGGATGAATGAGACACATTTGTCACCAGTGAGGAGATGGCAACTTAGTGAGCAAGGGAAACAGCTGCTATTAGATCTGACACGGGGGCAAATAGGACGCAGGCCTGGGGATAATGGTCAGGGAGAGCTGGTCAGGGAGAGACAGGCCAGGGAGAGCCAGTCAGTGGAGCTTTCATGCATAAGAAGATTATGGCCTGAGTCTAAATACAAGGAAAATGTCAACTCGGGGGGAGTGGGAAGGAGGGCATTTTGACTGCAGGGGCAGCAGGAGCAGAGGGAAAGCTACATGATCCCATGGTATGCTCTGAGGACACAAAGCTGAGCCCAGCAAGCACAGGGAAAAAGAGCAGAACAGAGGAGGAGGAGGGCTGAGAATGACACAGCAGAGTAGAGTCTGGAGGTACGTTTCATGTGCAGTGAGGTGCAATCGAAAGATATTGTTTAAATTTATTAGAGAGGCTTAGAAAGAATGATGGCTGAAACAAAACTAGCGAATGAGTAGGTTCTGATTAGCACTCATCTTCATTTCCCCTTTAACACATCTTTTGCCCTAATTACTGTTCTGTTCATTTACAGAAATACATTTTTATTTTCTCTTGTAATAAAACCAAAAGATATTAAATAAATAATTTGTTTTGGGAGACGAAACAATAAACTTTACCTCTATTCAGTGTTCTGTGGTGGGAAAATTCTGGTTTTTGAGTTTAACAATCGCAAATGAGTTTAATCCACCTGGTGCAAGGCCAGGGCTACTAGGTGTGGGCAGTGATTACCAGGAGAGGTCAGAAGACTTCTCAAGGCCAGCTGTGAAACCTCGGGCACATGGTGGAAGTCTTTCTGAGTTGTTCTACTAGTTAAAAAGCGGTGTGTGGGGAACAGAAATACATTCCGCATACTTAGCATCCTGCAAGGCTGTATCGAGATTCAAGGTCCAATATAATAAAAATATAGTATTCGAAAAATCTAAGGCACCTACAAACATGGGGTGTTTTAAATTCTCTGTTTTTCCCTGAGAGTGAGAAAAGTATTATCTTGATGTATCTATGTATTGGGAGAGAAAAATACCTGGCAATTCTAGCATTTTGAAACTCCTTTAAATCTTAGAGCAATGCCTCCTAAGGCACTGATTTTAATATCTGATTCTTAAGACATCTGCCTCCAGAGTGATAAAGGAAGCATGTGTTCAATGGGAAGAATATTCTCTACAATGTTCCACGTGGGGTGAAGTAAAAACCGGAACCTTTTCACTTGTTATAGAGTGGCTGCCTCATGCTAAAGTGACATGTGAGGAAGCATGGTTACAGAAGAGCAAAGTGCTGCAAACTCAAAGAAAGAAAACAAACAATCCAGCAGCAAACAGATGAACATAAAGGAAAAAAACTATAATTAGGCAAAATTGCAAATAAAATAACAGCAATAACAAAAACAAGATTCTGAAGGGCCAGTTTTCTAAACGAATACAAGGACTTTTTAATTTCAAAACTACTCTACAAATTCAGGTTGTTTTATAAACTACTTCTTAAATGAATGTAAGGATTTCATTAGCATTACATTTGATCACTGTCTTTCCCCAAAATGAAAACCTCAGTTCCTTCTATGTCTGCTAACAAAAAAAAATTTATGATGCAAACTGTATTCAAGTGACCATCCAAAGAAGCTGCCTTCCACACCATGGGCCCATGAAAGCGAATGTAATTTGTTTGTTACAGGTATATTGTGAAATATTTACATATAAATTTATACCAACAAATAACACATTAAATAAGTTATATACATAAACTAAATAGACCTAATTTTAGACACTCCTGAATTTAAATGATATAACATAGTAGATAACCATAAATCGATAAAATAATAATGGCTGATGGTGATTAAGTATCCAGGGGGCTTTAAATGCTTTACGTCTAAGCTTCAAATGAATCTTGGCTCACTTCCTAGATGAGGAAATTAAAAATCAGAGAAGCCAAATGACATGCACAGGGACAGTAAAACATGGCACAGGGATTAAACCCAAGGCTGAAGCCTGTGCTCTCACCTCTCTGTCCTGTTTTTCACATAGGTATATAAACTAAATAAAACACATCTGCATTAAATCTGCTTTCACAAAATACCTATTTATGGGGTGGTTGCATTAAGACCTTAGAAATTACCTATTTGGACAGGGTGGAGTGAAGGGGAGATTATAGTCTATAAAGAGTAATATATGATCAGTGTAAAGGAGTTAAATAGTACGGAAGCAAATGGAAAAAAAAATGTCTGTTGCTATATTTGCAATCTCATGTGCCTCTCCAGTGAGGGATGCATCCTCCTGATCCTCTATGAGTTTACAATAGGACTGTACTGCTCTGTGATTTGCTCTTTCATTTAACAACAATTCACAGAATAAAAAACCCTGGGTGAGCACATATGCTTCTACTTCATTCTTTTGAGGGCTGCAGAGTACTTCACAGTACAGAAGTATAACATCTATTTTGAGAATGTGATTTTCAACCTTTGTGTATTAAAGCAATACCGTAAGGAGGATTTACCTGGATGGGAGGTATATTTAAAAAACATGAAGTGACCAATTAAAAATCGACAAAGGACTTGAATAGACATTTCTCCAATAAGCTCATGAAAAGATGCTCTGTGTCATCACGCTTCTGTATAATCACCACCTGGACCAACAGAGCATTACCAGCACTTCCAGATCCTCCCTCCTACCCACCTGCTCACTGTCCTCTCCAGAAGTACCACTGCCTAAACTTTATCACCACACAATAGCCCCCAACTCTATGACTTTGAACTCTCTCCTTACATATATGGGATTATACAGTGTAAGTATGTAGGTAAATTAAGCTTCTTTCCCTCAATATTTGTGTGGTATTCATCCATGTCATTGCACATAGCCATGACTCATTTCATTTTCACTGGAGGAATCCACTTAATGAACATGCCTTTATTTATCTATCCCACTGTGGATATACCTTTGAAATTCTTTAGTTTTTTGACAATTAGGAATAAGATTGCTGTGAACATACTACATATATACCTAAGAGTGGGGCTGTTGGGTCACAAGGTATATACGTGTACAACTTAGTAGGCAGTGTCAAACACTGCTTGTCCCACATCACACTACCCTGCAGTACATGGGAATTCCCATTGATTTACACCCTTGCCAACTTTGGGTATTGCTACTCTCAAATTTTAAGCATTCTGGTGAGTATGTTTTCATGAGTTAATAAAGTTTTGATCTGCATTTCCCTAAAGACTCATGATGTGGAACAACTTGTGGTGTGACTATTCAGCATTTTGATATCTGTTGCTCAAGTTTTCATGCAATTAAAAAAAAATCAGTTTATTTCTCCTTTTCTGATTCTTTACACACTTTGGTTATGTGACCTTGGTCAGATAAGTGTGCTGCAAATATCTTTATCACTTTGTGATTTGCCCTTTTCACTATCTTAATAGTATATTACAATTTACTTTCTGAACTTTAAGTTTAATAATTAAGCTTTTCAGTTAGGATTACTGTTTTATGTATAACCCAAGATCATGATAACCACTCCAGTATTCTTGCCTGGAAAATCCCATGGATGGAGGAGCCTGGCAGGCTACAGTCCATGGGGTCGCAAAGAGTTGGACATGACTGAGTGACTTCACTTCTTCACTTCAAGATCACAAAAATAGCCCATGAAGATGTTCCACTGTATTCTCTTCTAGAAGTTTTGCTGTTTCACCTTTCACATATAGATCTATAATCTTCAAGATCTAGCACCATTTACTGAAATGACTGTCCTTTTCACAATGCTCTACAGTGCATAAATCAAGGATCTACTAATATATGTACACAGGTTTGTTCCTGCACTCTGTTCTTTATCGCTATTCTATTTGTCTATCCTTGTATCAACCTCAGTATCTTAATCAGTGAAGCTTTAATAGTAAGTCTTGATATCTATAATATTAAGTTTCCACTATTTTGCTCTTCAACATTGTCTTAGGTATTTTGGGCTCTGCATTTCCGTACAAATTTTAGAATCTACTTAGAATCAGTTGTCAATTTCAGCACAACTCCTAACTTAAAGCTCGGGGCATTATCAACAACTCGGCCCTACTGGGCTTCATGCGTTGTTCTGAAAGCACCAGGACTTTTTCTGCTCCATCAACTGATACCCTGAGAGTTCAGGTCCCCACACACTGGGTCACTTCTCTGGATTTCCTTCTTCTGCTTCATCTTAGCTCAGTAACTGTTCAGTACCTTATTAACTCTCCAATGCTTCAAAGAGACTATATTATATTTTTACATTTCTGTCCAGATTTTCTGTTTTCAGAGGGGAGGTTTGTCTAAATCCTCTAGTCCTCCAGTTTTAGAAGCTCATGCCCATAAAGTAAGCTTTTCTTTTCTTTTCTCTTCACTCTTTCTCCACTTCTGCCCACTCCTTCCCTCCCCAAACTCTTTCTTTCTTTCTGGAAGAAAAGGTGGATAAGGTGGGAAGATGGGATTCAACCATGGAAATTAATAAAGACCAAATGTTGACCCTAGAAAGAAAACGCCTGCTACGAGAACTGGAGAATTCATTAGATGGGCTTCAGAGAGGCTGCACAGAGAGAAGAGGTCAGCAGAAAGCACAGGAGCTGGAGAGAGGACGGTGAGCCAACATCAGAAGGGGTGGAGGAGGAGAGAAGAGAGCAAAGGAAACATCTGCGGAGGCAACAGCTGAGAAGACTGAAAACTTGAAGAAAGACATCAGTAAATAACTGCTCAGTAAATGCCAAGCAGGAGACACACACAGAAGTTCCTTCCTCTGCCTCCCACTCACCTCAGCCTCATCAGCTGTCAAAGCAGAACCTGTGGGGACGGAACAAACGCCAGTTTCTTTGGAACAAGCCTTTACCTTTCTTCCTCTTAACTCTCCTCCCCACCTCCCCACCCCACACACGCCCTTTTCCTTAAGGTACCATGGATACGTGCTAACTTGGTCAGGACATGGTGATTCATTAACTTCATTTTTACAGACACAAATAATTGGTCATACTGAGAACATTAAGAAGAGTTTCAAAGGGAAAATTTTCCTTATTGCCCTTGTTGTGCAATAATATAGAGAGCTTTAAGTTGCAGTCTCAAACTATAGCTCCATCTTTCAGACCTGGTATCTCACAGTGACAGATGGCAATGTTAAAAATAAATAGAACATTCAAGTTATTTGTACTGAAGGCAAAGACAGTTTTAAAGTGTGAAACAAGCCTGAGGCTGATAGAACTCACATTATCCTTTTCAAAATGTATTAAGAATGCATATTTGCCTATGCCAACCCTGCAATGTTGCCCATCAAAGATAAAATATTAGCTTTTGAAGGTGTGATGTCATTATACATCACTACTAATTTAGAATTAACAATGCCACACAGGTCTATTCATAGAAACCCATTTTCCAGAACTGTCAATAACTGATTAACTTTCTCAAGTCACGATTAGAAATTCACTTTCATATTCAGAACATGAGAAAGTATTTGACACAATACCAATATTAAGCTAATTTTTAAAAACAGGTTACAGTATATCTGAGGTAACATGATCAAAGATAAGACTTTATAATTAAGAAACATTATATAGCTCATATAGCAGAAATACATGAAAATAATATACAAGAAATAAACGTAAATTTTTGATATAGAATTTTGGTAACTTTAAAGCAGTGACCACAAAAACTCATGATCATCTCAGATGGATAAAAAGTTTCAGACAGGGCTTCCCTGGTGGATCAGTGGTGAAGAGTCCATGGGCCAATGCTAGAGACATGGGTTCGATCCCTAGTCCAGGAAGACCCCACAGGCCATGGAGCAACTAAGCCCATGAGCCACAGATATTGAGCCTGTGCTCTAGAGCCTGGGAGCCGCAAGTACTGAAGCCCGCACGCCCCAGAGCCCATGCTGCAAAAACTAGAGAAGCCACCGCAACAAGAAGGCCACAAACCACCACTAGAGAGTAGCTCCTGCTCTCCGCAACTAGAGAAGGGCGCATGCCGCAAGGAAGACCCAGCACAGCCAGAGATAAAGCTCACATTACAAAAGATGTCTGACAAAATCCAACACCCTTTGCTGATAAGATCATTCAACAAACTAGGAACTGAAGGGTACTTTGTCAACTTGACAAAGGGCACCTATGAAAACCGCACAGTTAAAAATGTTTACATAGCAACAAACAATTAGGTGACTTCTTCTAAAAGATCAGAAGTAAGACAAGGATGCCTGTTCTCAAAACTTCAACACTGTAACACATCCAGGGCAACTGGGCAAGAGTAAGATATAAAAAACATCCATATTGGAAAGGAAGAAGCAAACATGTCTATTCACAAATGACATGATCTTATATATAGAATATACCAAGAAATCTACCAACAACCTATCAGAATTCATAAACATTTCAAGTCTCAGGATACAAGATTAAGATACAAAATTAATTGCATTTCTATGCACTTGCAATGAACGAAAAGAAAATGAAACTAAGAAAACAATTCCATTTACAAAAGCATCAAAAGAATAAAAATAACTTTAACAAAAGATATGGAGAACTTTAAAAAAAACTACAAAAAGTTGAATGACATGAAGGATCTAATCAAATAGGAAAAAAATCCCATGTTCAAGGACTGAAAGACTTAAATACTGGCCGGAAGGTAATACTTTCCAAATTGACATGTAGAGTCAATAAATCCCTATCAGAATCCCAACCATCTTCTTTTAGAATTAACAAGATGATTCTAAAATTCATGTGGAATTGCAAGGCACCTGAAAAAACCAAATCAATCCTGAAAAAGAATAAAGTAGGAGGACCTCCTAACAGCAAAATTTACTACTAAGCAATGGTAATCAAGACAGGGTGGTACTGGAATAAGAACAGACATATAGATCAATGGAACAGAACTGAAAATGTAGAAATAAATTCACGCATCTAAGGTCAACTGAATTTCTACAAGAGAGTCAAGTCAATTAAATAGGGAAAAAATAACCTTTTCAACAAATCATGCTTGGATAACTGGATATCCAATGGACTTGGACCTCAAAACCACACAAAAATTAACTCAAAATGGGTAGCAGGCTAAAAAGGAAAATCTAAAACTATAAACTTCTTAGAAGAAAATACAGAAGTAAATATTGACCTTGGGCTAAACAATGCCTTCTTAGATAAGACATCAAAAGCATAAGTGAGAAAAGAAAAAAATAAACTGAACTTCATCAAAATTAAAAGCATTTATGCTTCAACAGATATCATCAAGAAAAAGAAAGACAAAACACAGAATTTGAGGAAATGTATGTCTGCAAATCACATTATCTGATAAAGGACTTGTATGTGGAATGTATAACATGACCCAATGGTAAAAAGACAACCAAATTAAAAAACAGGCAAAGGTCTGAACACTTCTCCAAAGATACACAGATGGGTAATAAGTAAACACATAAAAAGATGTTCAACATTATTAGCCATCAGGGAAATGCATATCAAAACCATAGAGACGTATCACTTAATACCCACTAAGACAACAATAACCAAAAATACAGTAGCAAGGAAATAGAACAATTTGAATTCTCATATACACTTCTGGTGGAAGTGTAAAACAGTGCAGCTGGTTTACAAAGGTAAACCAGTTTAGCGGTTCCTCCAAAGGCTAAACATAGAGTTAGCATATGACCCAGCAATTCTACTGCTACATACATACTCAAGAAATGAAAATATATATCTATACCAAAACTTGTACACTAATTCTTGCATTATTCATAATAACCCCAAATGGAAACCCAAAGTGAATGAATAAAATAAATACTGTATATCCATACAATGCAGTACTATTTAGCCATAAGAGAGAATAAAGCACTGATATATGGATGAACCTTGAAAACATTATGCTAAGTGAAGGAAGCCAGTTACTACAAGACTACATATTGTATGATTCATTTCATTTGTGTGAAAGGTCTGGCTCAGAGAACTCTAGAGACAGAAAATAGATTAGTAGTTGCTTAGAGCTCTGATGCTGGGAGGGATTGGGGGCAGGAGGAGAAGGGGACGACAGAGAATGAGATGGCTGGATGGCATCACCGACTCAATGGACATGGGTTTGAGTGAACTCTGGGAGTTGGTGATGGACAGGGAGGCCTGTTGTGCTGCGATTCATGGGGTTGCAAAGAGTTGGACACGACTGAGCGACTGAACAGAACTGAACTGATCTGAGAGCTGGGGCAAGGGAGAGGAGAAGCAGTGTCTGCTAGTGGGCACAGAATTTTTTTTCAAGCTACTGATGCGACATTTCAAAAAGAATAGAAAACTACAGCCATCACAACACTAACGAATAAGTAAGTTATCTCTGACAAAGTTGTTTTATGCATAACCAGCTTGTCCAAAGAAGGGGGATTTCATAGAGGATAAAAATGCCTTGAAAAGAGACTGAGAATCTCAGTGTGAGGGGAGAGTAGGGCAGGAGAAATCCATTTGATCACTTCCGCCTCCTTCTAAAATCTTAATTCTTTGTTTTTATTTTCTTTCCAAAAATTTACATCACATTAAAAACTTCCTGATGAAGTATTCTATAAAATTCATCCAGATTAAGTCACCCCAATAGAAACAAAAGTTTCCACGGTTTTGATTTTTACTCCCTGCAACACACTGCTTTATGTATCTGCGCAATATGCCACACACTTATGCAGCACTGTAAACACATTATATAAGTAATAAGAAATGCTGTTCAAAATAATTTGGATGTTCACAGGCACTGATGAGATGTACATTCCCTTCATTTATTAATTTTCAGCTAATCATATTATCTCCATGTCAGGTCCTTAAACCTGGCATTTTCTTTTATCATTTTGCTCATTAATTAGCTACATTCCTACTATATAATTGCAAAAGCAAACAATGACAAAGCTTAATGGAGCAAACAGTTCTTAAAATTGCCTAAAATTCTGAATGCATGTAAACCTTTGTGAAATGATCAACAGAGAAAAAAGAATACACTAAAAATCAAAATCACATTAAAATTAAGAATGCATATTATGACAATGAACACAACAGCCAAACAAGCTGCATGCCTGACTGGAAGAGAAAATCTGGATCTTTAAGCAGTGGGTAAATAACCACACTAACGATAAAGAGTACTCACCTGGTTTTGGCACTGAGTTGGTCACTGACTGGGGAACTTTCTGATTAATTAACTCAACACAGTGTCCAGGGAAGAGTCCCACCTAAAGAAGAAAGGCAGCAAAGAGAGGATTCTAAACCAGGGAACAAACCAGTGTGTGAGCATTGCCAATTCAATTCCAGTAATGTGCTCCACAGCCCCTCCCAGCGATTCTGCTATCACTGATGATGCCAATTATACAAACAAATAATAAAACAATCTGTTGCTATGAGTATATAGAGTGATGTGTTTTATTTGCCTAAAAGTCTGTCTTCTTTTCTAGTTTTAGCTTTTAATTTCCTAAACTTCTTTTACTCCAATTAAAATATTTAATTTGATACCAAGCTATGCATGGCAAGAGGTATAAGTTATACCTGTTAATAATTTACTTTGCTGAAATTTCAATCCAGTTGTGTGAACACTTCTACTGCCCACTTTCATATTTACTGACTTCTCTATGATTTTTTGTAAAGCAATACTAAACCACATTCAACTTTTTTTGTGTATTTTTTCTTCATTCTCTCACAGGTTCCGTGAAAAATGACAGGACTAAAGCAACCTGATGAAACGACTGCTCACTTAAAATTCTGGTATTCATTCTTGGTAAAAAGTCAGAAGTGTGTGGATAAGTGGGGAAGTAAGAGAAGAAAACAACCAATCTCGGCTTTGAAAAAGTACACCAAATTGACCTGGTAGCAAATTGTTTGTGGTGTGAGGAAGATCCCCAAGGAGCTGTGCTAGGAAAATACTGAGCTCTAGATCACCCAGAGATACTGCATAGCCAGCAGAATGAATACAGATATGAAGATCCGGAAAACAAAAGTAAAAAGGAAATTTTTACCAATATTTATAGATGTTTTCTTAGATAGGAATATGATTGGGCTGCCAAGCAGCAGATGTTAAAGCTGAAACAAGAAAACTACATCATTTTGTACATCCCTCTGTTGACAGACTCTGGGGAAGAAAGGAACAGCCTTCCAAGAGTCTGACTCATTGTGAAGGTCTGAGCTGTATAATTTTCATCTGCGTGGGAGTATTTCACATACTAATTTGCTGCATTCTTATTTCAATTTCTTGATCGATATTCTATGTTAGCTCTTAAAATTATGAAGATGGAACCAGTTATCATGAGTTGAAAAGGGCTTATTAATAAACTATCAGCTTGTTTGAAAGATTTGAATTTGGATCTTAAAGTTCCTATATGCACAGCCTTCTAAAATGATGCTGTAAGTATTTGTTTTATTGGTGAAATTCTATACCATATTTTACTCAACTTCCTATTTAACTAATCAACAAGTAGAAATTCTTCCAAGATTGGTTAGAACCAGATGAGAATCAACTTGAAAAATCCTTCTCATTCTCTCTTACACAAATCACTTCTAAGAGAATCACTTATAGTTAAGTGTAGCCCCAGGATTGGGGTTTCCGAGGTGGCTCAGTGGGTAAAGAATCCACCTGCAACGTAGGCGATATGGGTTCAATCCCTGGGTTAGGAAGATCCCCTGGAGGAGGGGATGGCAACCCATTGAAGTATTCTTGCCTGAAGAACTCCATGGACAGAGAAGCCTGGTGGGCTACAGTCCATGGGGTCACAAGGAGTTGGACATGACTTAAGCAACTGAGCATGCACCTAGCCCCAGGATTAAGATGGCCTCGGTTCTATTCCAGGCCTGCCACTTACTAGGCTGGGTTTATAACTTAGGCTCCATGTTTCAGTTTCTTCCTCTAAACATAATGATATCGTGTGCCTAACTCATAGGTTTGTTATGAGGATTAAACAGATAAGTATAAGCAAAACGAATGTAGTAAGCATTTGTGCAACACTGTCTATTTTTTATCATCCCAGTATGTTGGCCACTAGAAGACCTAGAAGGTCGTGACTCCTCCAATGTATGGATGTGATATATAATACCTACTACCTTCTGCCTGTGTGCATCTAAGTTTCTTCACTATCAAATATCATTCTTACCATAAAATTCTAATTCATTTCCATTTATAAACATTTTCTGCAATTCACTATAGAGAAAAGATCACTCACTTCCTAGGCTCTGTGATCTGCAGCAAATTGTTTAACATCTGTTTCTTAATTCATAAAAATGGGACATCATTCAGTTCAGTTCAGTTCAGTCGCTTAATCATGTCCGACTCTTTGTGACCCCATGAATCGCAGCACGCCAGGCTCCCTATCCATCACCAATTCCTAGAGTTCACTCAAACTCACATCCATCGAGTCGGTGATGTGATCCAGCCATCTCATTCTCTGTCGTCCCCTTCTCCTCTTGCCACCAATCCCTCCCAGCATCAGAGTCTTTTCCAGTGAGTCAACTCTTCGCATGAGGTGGCCAAACTATTGGAGTTTCAGCTTTAGCATCAGTCCTTCCAATGAACACCCAGGACTGATCTCCTTTAGAATGGACTGCTCCTTGCAGTCCAAGGGACTCTCAAGAGTCTTCTTCAACACCACAATTCAAAAGCATCAATTCTTCGGCGATTAGCTTTCTTCACAGTCCAACTCTCACATTTCATACATGAGCACTAGAAAAACCATAGCCTTGACTAGATGGACCTTGGTTGGCAAAGTAATGTCTCTGCTTTTTAATATGCTATCTAGGTTGGTCATCATTAGCTACCTGAATAATCTGTGTAAAAGCACCTAGCCTAGTTTCTAAACTCAAATATCTGTCAGCAAATAAAACTAGCTTGCCATTATTTCTTCATAAGACTCAACAAAGCTTAATGATCTTCTTTAAGGAACTATATCAAATTGGTACATACTAGTTACACTTTCACCTTTTAAATGTCTCAAGGCATTAGGTCCAGGTATATGGGGGAAAAACTGCTGTGTATTATGCAGAGGTAAGTCCATGGGAGGTTCACCCAACATCTAATTCCCATCCCTGCTCACCTATCTCCCTTTAGTATAAAGTGCAATATTATTAAATGCTAGCTGAACTAAATACTCAGTTTTCCAGATTCTTTGCATTCAGGGTGTAGCCATGGCACATGGGAAAATGTGTCACGATTCTATCTCTTCTTTCTGCTGTGTACCCAGGTGTTGGGAATGCATCAGCAGTAGCAATCATCTGACCCTAAAAAAAGGTCAAGAGAAGCTTAGATAATTCTGCCTAGCTTCATTAAGCTGCTGACTCAAATGCAGCAATGATACCTTTTCTGTTTGCTTTCATTTCTTGAAGCCAAAAGCACTTCTAACTGTAGCCCTCTTAAGTAAGACAGTTATCTTAAACTGTCTAATTCTGTGTACTTGTGAAAAGCAATAGATTCTATATTATTATAAAATTTCAACCATAAAAAAATGAAACTGTGTTCCACTGAAAATATACACATAACTAACCCTAAAATTACAGTTAATGAACATTTTAAATTTTCTGCCACTTCATGGATCACAGCCTTGTCATGGCAAAGGGGCTTGTGTAACTCAATGAAGCTATTAACCATGCCATGCAGGGCCATCCAAGAAGGATGGGTCACAGTGAAGAGGTCTGACAAAACGCAGTGCATACTTAAGCCAATATTTTCCGTTCTGTTCCGTTCCCTTCAGTCGCTCAGTCGTGTCTGACTCTTTGCAACCCCGTGGACTATAGCCTACTAGGCATCTCCGTCCATGGGATTCTCCAGGCAAGAATACTGGAGTGGGTTACCATTTCCTTCTCCAGGGAATCTTCCCAACCCAGGGATTGAACCTGGGTCTCCCGCATTGGAGGCAGACGCTTTAACCTCTGAGCCACCAGGGAAGCCCAAGCCAATATTTTACTGAATATAAATTAATTCTAATAAACTCAAAATGCCCAACGTTAAAAGTGACTGGAATTCCAACAACATGACCTATGAATTATACCGTTCTGCTTGCTGTATTATTCTTTCTGTAAAAGTAGCATTTTCTGAAAATCTAATTTAAATGGCTGAGAAAGGTGAGAGGAATTCAGTATATTTGGCAGGAGTCAAGATGAATGTCTACTCTAGGAAGAGGAGGGAAGGAAAAGAAAAGATGAGCATCCAGCACCCATAAGGGTAGAGGAGTAGCTAACAAAAATATAATAACAGAAAAAAAAAAAGACAAGGCTGAGGGATGGGCTTAAAGAAGGGAGAGAGAACCTTCACTCTGGTAGTTTTCCCCTGAGTCAGTTTGGCATGAAGAAGAAAGAAGAGTATATGGATGCAAGAGACACAGAGGCAGAAGAGATGGAAACTGCCATAGGATTAGACACAAGAAAAGTTAAGACAGATGCTTCTGCAGTTCTTTCCCACTTTTACTGAGGTATAACTGACAAACAAGCTGTGCACATTTAAAATGTACATTCTGATGAGTTGACACTCATAAAGCTGTATCCACACTCAAAATTATGAATATACTTATCAACCCCCAGAGTTTCCTTGTAACTCTCTGTAATTTCTCCCTCTCCCTAGCAGCCCTTACCCCTGCTCAACAGGCAACAAAGTTCCTACCACTACACATCACTTTGCAGTTCCTACATTTTATATGAAGAGTCATGCAGAATGTACTCTTTGCTGCTGGTTTTCTTTCATTCAGCGGAATTATTTTGAGGATCGTCATGTTGCTGTATTTATCACTAATTCTTCCTTTCTATTCCTTAGTAATATTCTATTGTGTAAATGCCACTGTTTGTTTATTCATTGAGCTCTTGCTGATGAGATAACTGGGTTGCTTCCAGCTTGGGGCCATTACGTATATAGTTGTTATGAACTGTCATATGCGAGTTTCTGTATGAAGGCATACCTTCTGTTCTCTGGGATAAACACCTAGGAGTGCAATGGCTGGATCTTGCCATCGGCATACGTTTAAAACACTGACAAACTGTTTTCCAATTGGTTGAAGCATCTTAAATTGCCCCCAATTGTGTCAGTGTTCCAATTCTTCCACATCTGTTCTAATAAGTATAGAGCAAGGCCTCGTTGTTGTTTTAATTGCATTTCTCTAATGATCACTGTGGTTAAGCATCTCTTAACAGGTTTATTTGTCGTGTATCTTTGTTAACTGTTCCCATATTTGCTATTTTTTTTAATTGAGTTCTGTTTTCATGTTAAATTTTGAGAGTTCTTTATATGTTGTGGATACAAGTACTTGATCAGATATAATCACTGCAAATATTTTTTCCCAGTCTGTAGTGTGTCTTTTTATTGTCTTATAAATAACGCCTTTCAAAGAGCAGCAGCGTTAAATTTTGATGAAATTTATTATTTTATGAATTATTCTGATAATACATCTCAGAAATCTTTGCAAGTCACAGAAGTTTCTCCTATGTTTTCTTTTAGAAGTTTTTTAGTTTAAGATTTACATTCTGGGTACATGACCTATTTTGTGTTAATATGTGCAGATGGCACAAGAAATAAATAAAAGGATTTATGAAGGCATATGGATATCCAACTGCCCCAACATCATTTGTAAAACAGATTATGTTTTCTTCACTGAATGGACACTGAACCTCTGTTGAAAACAAGCATCCATGAATGTGTGGGTCTCCTTCTGACTCTGTTCTGTCCTGTTAATTTACTTGTCCATCTCTCCCCTATTGCCATACTCTCTTGTTACTGCAGTTTTACAGTTAAGTCTTAAATCAATTACTGTTAGTTCTCCAATTTTGCTCTTCTTTTTCAAATTTGTTTTGGCTGTTCTTTTCTAGGTCCTTTGTATTTCCATATGAATTGTTAAATCTGTGTATTGATTTCTACAAAAAATCTGCTGGGATTTTGACTGGGATCAATCTGAGAAGAGATGACATTTTAACAATATAAAGACTTTCAACCTATACACAGGGTGTATAGCTCTCGTTTTTAAAATATTCTTTATCTCAGAAATGCTTTGTAGTTTTCAGTACACAGATCTTTGTATCTTTCTTCTGATATACCCCTAAGTAGTTCATAGTTTTGATGCTATTACAAGTAAGTTTTATTCTATTTTGTGATTGAGGTTAATGCTACTGGTCTTCACACTACATTTGAAGTAACAAGACTTCCATGAAGTTGTCCCTAGTAGACACAACTGTGTATTTTAAGTATGCAACTCACTTTTATTTCTTTTATATTATATATGAAATATTATACTGACTTTTTTGAAAATGTGTTTGTATTTTGTTATGTCATTTGTAAATTTCATTCTGAATTCTAAGGAAGGATTTTAGAAATTATTTATCATAACAAATGGGTGCAGGGTTTGATGATGCTAAGAACTACTTCTGTAAGCCATTTTTTCAATAATTTCCATGAAACTTAATGTTTAAGAATCATTTGGTAGGACATATTCTGATATTATAAATTAACAAAAGGCTATCTAGAAACTAGTTTCTCTTTAAATGTTAATGGCAGGTGCTAATGGCACTAGTAAGAAAAATAAAGACAGCAATAAGAAATAAAATAATTTCAGAAATTTTACATATGTTTTGTGATCTAAGGGAGAAAAATACAAAATTGGAACTCACCAAGCTCATGTTCTGGCTATATCACTGACTCACTGTCTTTGTGAATCAAAACCATCTTTCCAAATTCCTTTGATTTCTTTAATTGTAAGGTGACAGTTTAGGACCAAGTGATCCTCTGCCGTTTTTTTCTACTTTAGAAATCTATGATTCACACATGTAGACAAGTAGAAGCCACTACTGGTTCACCACAATACGACTATGATCTGTTCTTTGCCCAGAATACCTAAGTTTCTACCTAAGCTCTGACACTAAAGAGTGAAATAATAACAGACCAGTAATTTAGTCCTCTTTCGCTTTAGTCTCTTTGTCAGTAAGAAAGGTAATAAAAGTGCCTTCTTTGTAGTGTGAGAATTAAAGGTTAATAGGAAGCACACAAGAGGACCAAGAAGTGTACAATGCCTTGTATTTGCAGCACCACACTCTGACTGCCCGTTCCCTTGAGATCCTGTAAACACTGCAGATGAAAAATTATGCAAGTTTCCTATTACTCAACTGGAGAGGAAATATTTTGCTCCACTTAATTTTGAGTAATGAAAAGGTGTAGCTTTGAATTCCGCACATAAAATGATGGTCTTCATATAAATAAGTGAGTGAACTGTCTTCCTCTATTAACTACTTACTGCAAGAGCCAAGGTTTCCGAACATCTTCCCTGTGGGATAAAGAAGGCTTTTCTGAAAGTAAGCTTTCTGGAACCACGTTAAACTCCTGAGGTAAGGGAATGCTTATTGCTGAAGAGCTGCTTGTCTGCCGTTCAGGCATGGAAACCTTCACACGACAGGCTGGTGTAACTAGGAAAATAAATCCAGTGACCCTTGACCATCTTGCGGAGAACCGAGAGAACATGACTGAACTGGATTCTGCCACCCTCTAAGTGGTATTTTATCCATTAGACTGACTGCACCCTAAATGTGTCTTAGGAGGTTTTCTGGGGTAAAGGAGAACATTCACTAAGCAGTGTTTTAATTCTTTCTCTATCTGCACAGGATAAACACAGGGAAGCTGAGTCAGTGGTTCTCACATTTTATACTTAATCATCTGAGGAACCTGATGAAATTCAGATTTCTGTCCCCCATCTCCAGAGATCAGTTGTATATGGTTTTAACATGTTTCTCAGGTCATTCTGATACTTATGGCTCCGAGATAAAATTCTGAGAAACATGGCACTAAACAAATAATCCAGAGACCTTAACACTTTACATTTGTGATATGCCTGTTATGTAAGGGAAAAAAGACCTTCCAGACACCTCACCTCACATTTCCAACCACAGTCCACAAACAGACACAAAAAGGCCATGTATTTTTAACAAGAAAGAAAAAGCAAAGAGGTTTTTTTCCCTCTTTCTGAAATATACATTATATGATGAAACTCCTCAGAAAACAAAGGTAAAAGGCTCAATATACTCTTTAGAAGACAAGTAAAAAACAGATTTCAGAATTTCAAATTACTATAGTTAATATAATTTCACACTTCCTACTCCTAGAAGTTTAAGAAAAGAAACGCAGTCACAGTATAATTTAGAAACATGGATGAACTAATCCTTCTGTTCCCACAGCTAAATTATGGTCTAGGCTAAAACAATATAAAGACTAGAACTTGGCAAAATGTTGACTTTTATCAACCACCAGCTGATTGGCAGACTTCACCTACGGCTCGGAGTAAGCACTGCTTCCAGCAGAGTAGTCTAAGGAACACCGGGGCCAGAATCACATGGATAAGAATGTATCTTAATCTTATTCCACAACCACTGAGACAGAACCTGGGGGTTTATGTCACAGGATTTTACGTTTTGACATGTTCCCTATGCAACACATCATAAGCTCACCAAGTAAAGTTTGAGAATCACAGGTGAAGAGAGAGAAGGAGTTATTAGTAACAGAGAAATGAAGACAGCAGTACAACACCCTCATCTGTATCCGTAAATGCCATTCCTTGGACTGACTTTATTTGCAAATTCAGACAACAATGCAATAAATACCATCACACGCCGATCAGAATGATTGAAAAAAACAAACCAACTGAGAACCATCAAATGTATGAGCAGCATCACCACTGTTGCTGGTGGGGAGGCAAAATGGCACAACCACTTTAAAAGACAGTTTGGTGGTTTCTTACAAACCTAAGCATGATCTTACCATACAACACAGCAAGTGCACTCCATGGTATTTACCTTAAGGAGCTGAAGACATAGCCACACAAAAATCTGCATGTGGACATATACAGCAATATTATTCATAAATGCCCCAAACTAGAAGCAGTCAAGATGCATTTTAATAATTAGATGGAAAAACAAAATTATGGCACATTCATAACAAATGAATGATAAGTGAATGATAAAAAAGGAACTATCAAATCATGGAAAGATCTGGAGGAAACTTAAGAGCAGTTTGAAAGCCAGTTTGAAAAGGCTCCATATTATACCATATGATTCCAATTATATAATGCTTTGGAAAAGGCAAAAGCATGGAGATAATAAATAATCAGTGCCTGTCAGAGATGAGGAGGAGAGAAGATGGATAGGTGAGAGCACAGGAAATTTCAAGGACAGGGAAATCACTTTGTATGAATGATCCATGTTATTATGCATTTGTGAAAACCACAGAACTACAGACATCACAAAGAGTGAGTCTTAATGAAAATATGGATTATAGTTAACCATCATGTGTAAATATTGGTTCATTAAATGTAACAAAAGCAAACCCCAACACTGTTTCCATCACTGTGGCGGAGGATGTGACACTGACACTTTGTACTCTCATCCATGTGATTCTGGCCCTGGTGTTCCTCGGACCACTCCTAGAAACAGTGGTTACATTGCGCTGGAGGTAAACTATGCTCATCAGCTTGTGGTTAATAAAGACCAGCATTTTGCCAATTCCATTCAGTGAATTATAAAACATAAAGCAACATGTTAATAGGAGAAACTATGTGTGTGGGATAGATAGTATATGAAACTTTGTGTATTATCTGGTCAATTATTCTGTAAGTTTGTACTAAATGATAAGAATCTATTAATTATTTTGAAAATAATAATAAAAAATACAACAAAGTCACAAGCCAGCAACTGCATAGCATCAGCTCGCTGGACTTAAGGGAAAGGGTTCCGCACGCCACCTGCACCCTGTCATGTCCCGACAGCTGGCCAGAGACAACAATACCTGTGACTGAGGAAGAAACAGGGGAGCCCATGTAACACATCAGAAACACACTGGGTAGAGCAGACCTGTGGTGGAGACACGGGGCCTGCATGCTGACAACACATCTCCAGAACACTCTCCTTCAGGGGTCAGAGCAGCAACCTCAAGGCTGGCCCACAGCCCGGGAAGCAACAGCCCACATCTCTGCTCCCCTCTACCCTCACTCCTGAGAATGGGCAGCTCGAAATGCCCTTGATCCCAGGAAGACCACTGTCCAAGCTACTCCAGGGCCCAGCCCAGCCCCTCGTCTCCTGCTGCTGTAGTCCAAAGAAAGCAAGTGACCGGTCTAAGACTGCAAGAGAAAGCAACAGCAAGGCTGAGACACACTGTCATTTAAAAGCCAAACTCACTTTTTGATCCTGTTTAGGTCCCTACCATTTAAAGCTCATTTCCATGAACGTGAAGAATTGATCCCTTAATAAGGTAAGGGATCCCCTATCCCTTAATAAGATCCCTTAATAAAAAGCTGGTTAAGACCAGCTTTCCATTTAGTTTTATATTTAATCAGAAGCACCAATTATTAATAGCAATTAAGAAATCGGCATAGCTAAAGTAGGACTGCAGTTATACACGTGAGAATATTTGTGGGGTAACAAAGACACAAGGTTAATCAATTTGGTGTTAATCAAATTGTTATGAATGCTTTAATAACAAATTGAGGTGTAAATCAAACCAAATTTTATTTGAATTATTTACATTTAAAAATCAACATTTATTGAGTGAGAAATATGCATCAAGTCTGCTCTAGCTACTTTACGCATTTTATCCTCACACATTTAATCTTCTCGATAATCTTAAGAGATTAACAACAATCCTACAATCCCCATTTTACAAATGGGGAAACTGAAGTACAGAGAAGTAAAGCAACTTGCTGAAAATAACACAAGATTAAAACCCAAGAAATATAGCACCAGAACTCATGTTCTTAGCCATCAGGCTGTCCTGTTTTAAACTGCATTTTTTTTTTTTCATAAAATACATTTTATAGAAACCTAATAGTTTTTATATGCATATAAAGCTATATTTATATAATAGCTATTAACATTTCCAACTGTACAGCATGAGCATTTAATCTACACAGCATTTTAGGAACATTTTTATAAATAGACAACTAAAACCCACGAGTTATATACTAAGGACACAATTTTGAGGCATTTTTAGATGTTCTTCTAGTGATAGTTTTAAAAGCTAAAAGGAAACTTTTCTATCCTGTGGAAATTAGTGACAGTCAGTCTAAGAGATGCTGTTGTCAGGTCTCAAATTACTTAGGCATATAAGGAAAAAGAAAGAGAGCACCTTAGATTCTGCTGTTATTCTGCTATTAACACACTGTTTACATTAACATTTATAATGCATTAAAAGACACTGATCAAACTGACTTAAGTCTAGAGGGAAAACATATGTGATTCATGATCTTAAACCACTATGAAAAGTAAGCCAGTTACAGGCCCGATAATCTAAAAGGGGTCAGCAGGCAGGTGGCTCTGCTCACACTTCAGCTATTCCGTGTGGGACAGAAGAGATCTTCTTCCACAGCAGTAACTAGAAAAGGAAACCCAAGTCTAACGTCCTCTACGTTTTTTTTTACCACTGCAGACAAAATTCCTGATAACAAAGTCCACTGCCAGCACACCACTGTAAACAGAAATATTACTGAAAGAGAACACACTCTTTGAATTTTCCACACTTAATTCTTTGTTGCCTACCTGAAATCCATGCTTGCCTCTCCACCACGTGCTTAACACTTTTGGGGGCATGTCGATAACAGAAACAATGTCTCCCACCTAGGAGAAAACATTTTAAGTGAAATGTTTTTAATCAAATTGTAAAGCAATCCTCTGCCTAGAATTTAAATCTAAACTGTAAAATTTTAAATCTGAACTGTATCTTATTCTCTGGCTCATTATTTCTGGAAAAACATTAATACTGCTTTCTGTAAAGAATTTAATAATCTTAACCATTTGTAGAGGAGAGGTTTACAAAAAGTTAAGCAGCATAAAGACTGTGGTCCAAGTAACGTGTAGTAACTTCAGAAAGCCTGATTGACAGTGTGAGATTTTTTAACACTAGGCATCATCACAGAGTTAAAATACTGTTACTGCTGCTACTAAAGGTGATCAGATTCACTTATAAAAGGAAATTTTAAATTATCATATTTAGAACAACAACAGTTTCTATTAATACACTCAATGAGCTGCTTGCCATGTGCCAGGCACTGGGCTGAGCAATTGACGTATCTTATTTCATTATATAGGAACGCTCTAAGATGTCTACAATTACTGGGTTATTCTTAGTACATGTAAAATTGAATGACAGCTACATTTCTTTCAAAAGGTGGTTCAATATATAACATTCCCACTGAACAGCTGACTTTGTTCACCCTAAAAGACAAACTAATGAGTTTATACAAACTTTTACAAAATCCTAAGTATAAAAACAGCAAGAATAGTTTTTAATAATATATTTAAAGGAAGTTGCATTCTTCATTCATAGTAAGTGATGATCTCTCTGATAAACCAGTTAGGCACTTCAGAACAATGTTGCTAATGTACACAATATTGCTTCACAAATTTTTGTGGTATATTCATGACTAATTTTTCCAGTCATGAATGTCCTCTTCACAAAACCATACTTGTTAACAGACACGGTATCTTTCAAGATCAAGGATTCTTTGTGTGTAGAGCTAAAAATTTAGTTGAGAACTGTCTGAATTCTGTACAATAAAAATGTACTCTTTTCCTCTTAAATCGAATAATTGCCAGCATTTTCTTTTGATCTCTCATCAGCCAGTATTAACAGAAGAAACTTAAATCCCCTCTTTTTGCATCTGATAGCAAGAAATGATCATTTCACTTTTCATCTGGTCTTTACCTCAATCTATGAACAATGAGAAAAAAGTGGCACTGGGTATTATTTTTAGGTGCCAAAAAAAAAAAAGAGACAAAAGACAAGAGGATCTGGCTTTCAAGAAGCTCACAGGGACAAACAGGGACAAGTTTGATTGAATGTAATAAGTGACCTCTCAGAGATAAGCCTTGAGAACAGCTCAGAATGACATTCAGGGCAGGCTCTGGGCAGGGGTTGGGGGGCACGGCAGGGGAGAAGTGGGGTATGTATTTCTTGGAGTAGAAGGAAGAAAATCGAGGAGACTTCCTAGAGGAAATCTAAGAGGACATTTAAGCTGAATTTTTAAGTATGAGTATAGTCATTAAAATAAACAGATGGCATGCCAGGCTGAAAGACAGTAATGCGCAGAAACACCTGGTGCTTTTTGTTAAGCAAATGATTGACACAAAGATGGGGCAGCGCAGACTGAGCTAACACAGAGCATCTTTGGTCACTTACCTCTAAGGTCAATTCATCTGGGGCCCGAGCAGTGTACCTCTTGATAACATGGGCAGCACCAACAGCAGGAGTGTTAATAGAGGATTCTTCATGAACTAAAAGGTGATTTCCCTTATTATCAATCTAGAACAAACAAAATGTACTATGAGATGGTTAAAGACATGGGACTTGCAAGTTTCCTGGTGTATCTATATAACTCAACTCGATTTAGAAAAACTATAACCCAAAGAATCTTAGAAAAAAAAAAAAACCCACTTACTGACTACTTACGATATACCAGTCATTGTATTGTACATATATGGTATATATAATTGAATCTTCACAATTTTAAAAGATACTTATCATCATTATCAGTACCTAACAATGAAGATGCTAAAGCTAAAAAGAGGTTACGTAAATTACAGAAGATTAAATAATTTGTCCCAGATCACACAGCCAATAATGAAGAAACAAGATCTCAATGCGAGTTGTACTGGCTCTAAGTTCTATATTCTTTCTACTTTTCATCATCATCCCAATTTTCACTTAGAGAATAAAGTAACTCTACCAATGCAAATTAAAGAAAAAAATCGAACATACTGACTGGATACTCTATCACTCAAGACATTCTCAAACCAGATCCTTTAAAAGGATTTAATTGTCTCTCATTTCTAAATGACTAAAAACTATTTTCATTACTAAGTCAATTAAATATATATATACACACACACCTTGCTAAATGTATAAACATAAATATATTGAACACCAAAACAACAGGTGTCATTCTGATTCATAAAATAATATTAAAACTAGCTTCCTGGATTATCAAAAAAGGTTTGAGATAAAAATATTTAACGTACTGTATCTTCCAGAAGACATGAATAAGCCCCACTTATTCGATTCCTGAAACTCAATAGCTATCAAAATTCACATGGGATTTCTTTCGTAGGTAATCAACTCTAAAAAAGAGTAAACTAGATTAATACCTCCATCCAAGTAAGGGCAGGTCCACAGTTGATCTTGTTCCCAGCAATAGCTGAAAGGCGGGACAGGTAAGCCATAAGCATCTGAGTGACCGACTAAAGAAAAAGAGAAGATTCAGTGGTAACAGTTTCTCACTGTTAAAGAAACTGGTGTAAACTGGTTTTTTCTGGAAGAAAAAAATCTGCAGATTTTCAAGCATTTTCATAGTCACAGAGGTTCTTCACAGCTCCATGAGCCGACACTACAGGCGCTTACATAATTCCCTATCTGTTGCAGGACTTTCACTTCGGCCCCTCATCATCAGGGGTCATAAAGCTTCTAATTTGGTTGCCTTCTCTTTCTATTTTTGTACTGAAAATGTAAAATGATAGCACAGACATAATCACTTTCCTTCCCAGCTTCTCCCCACTACTCTGAAACTTTCTCCAAGGCCTGCTGCAGTCTTTGCCCACCCAATGGCAGGACAGTTCATGCATGATCCTTCACCTAAAGTCAGCTGATGGTCCAGGCATGGGACCCAACAGTAGCCTAACAGGAGTTGCTGCAGGAATCAGTTCGGTCGCTCAGTCGTGTCCGACTCTCCGCGACCCCATGAATCACAGCACGCCAGGCCTCCCTGTCCATCACCAACTCCCAGAGTTCACTCAAACTCATGTCCACAGAGTCATCAGGAACTCCTAATTTCAGCTCCGTTTGGCCACTATTTTACAAAGAGACAAGAACCCGGTACCTGTTGGGAGCGGTCATGTTCTGAGACAGTCTGAGAAAGAAAAACTAACAGACAGACAGAGAAGGGAAATGGAGGCAGATAGATGTCCAGGTTTTCTATCATACAACAGAATCTGTGGTTTCAGGACATTCCTGAGGCTTTGCCACAGTGGCAGTTTTTGCATGATTGGAGCCTCTACTTTGCCTCCACTATGCAATTGCCCAGGAATTAATTACAGATTTGGAAGGGTTTTCCCCTTGGGACTCGCACTGTTCTCAAGCATCCATTGTGGCTGCTAAGCAGTCTAATGCCAAAACATTCGTTGTTCCTTTGAGAAAAATCTTGTTTTTGCTCTCTGGAGGCTTTCTGGGTTTCCTCTCTGCTTTTGGCATTTTGAAATTTTACAATGTTTCTAGATGTTGTTATATTTAACACTTAATGGACTGATTTAATCTGAAAACACCCATGGACAGAGGAGCCTGGCAGGTTACAGTCCATGGGGTCGCAAGAGTCAAACATGACTTTAGCGACTAAACCACCACCACCATTATGTTTTTAGCTACTTCCATCCACTCTCTCCTCCTATAATAACGCCTATAAAGCAGCAGGAACTTGTGGGAACTTCTGGATCTACTCTCTGGGACTCTCGACTGTTCTCTCACAACTTATTATCCCCTTGGGGCTGTGTTCTTAGAGTCTGCCCTTCCCGCTCACTAATTCTCTCTTTATCTAACTCCATTTTGCATGTCGTCCAGCTATTAATGTTTGTTATGATTAAAATTAACTTAAATGACCATATGTTCATTTCTAAGATCTCTGATTATTTTATTTTTATAAACTCTATTCTTGTTCCATGAATGGGACTGCCTTGCTTTCTCTAAGGATGGTAATCACGCTTCTGAAGGCCCTATGCCTGCTCTTCTGTTACTTCATTTATTCAGTTTTTACACTGAAGATTTCTAGTTTACCTGTCCCTCTGCAGTCTTCCTGCAGAAGTTGCTCAAACTGTATTTACCCCCATAAATCTAATCCCATTCACTCTTCAAGATGCCTCACAATTTTAACTCTGATAGTTATTTTCATTTTCTAATGTTATAAAAGAATCTCCTATTAAAAAAGAATTCTCTTATACTTTTACTAGAAAATTTTGACAGGCATGGAAATAAGTGCATGGACACAGCCTGCCATCATAAACTGAATAAACAGCATCATTTGAATATGCATGACTTTGATTACTAGTGAGGTCAACACTTTTCCATATTTTTGCTTCTACAGTTTATATTCTCTTTGAAAAATGATCTGCTCATATATATTACCTACTTGTATATTAAGATATGAGTTTCTTTTTATAAAATTATACAACAAACCTATTTTAAATATCCTAAAATATTACTAATTTTTCTATTTTAAGAAATAAATAATCCCACAAATCTTCCTAAGTGGGATTATAAGCTTTTATAAATATAAATATATTTTTACATTTATATATTATATATAAATATATATTTATATTATATAAATATATTTATAGCTTTTATAAATATAAAAATATAAGCTTTTAATTAGTATACTAGCAAAAATTTTCTGCTGATTTATATAATAGTGATTACTTCTGCAAAGTACTGAATGCTCACCTCTGGACTGTCCTTCAGAGCATCCGAACGGGGAAGCTCTGAGAGCTGGGAGAATCGTCGGTCATAAATACACAGATGAAGATGTTTATCAAGTACCCGAAAATCTTCATAACTTCTTTTAACTATCCAACTTTTGCCCTACGAGTAAGAAAAGAAAGACCACTATAATTTGTCTCTATTGCGAGTAGTCATGTACCAGGCTTTATTCCATAATGATAGGTTTTTCATGAGATTTTATATTTACTAATTAATTTGACAGTAAACAGTTAAACTCCAAAACCTTCTAGTGAGTTATACAACACTAAAGCATTAATAATGGAAAATGAGCTAGAACTGTTCATTAAACCTCTTCTTACGACTGGTCAAGCCCACTGGTTCTCCATGGGAATAACAACTGGTAGAAAGAAGATAGCATATGATCTTAAACCCACAGAAAGAACCATTAAATGAGTCTGTGTGGAAGAATACTACCAAAAATTAAAGAAAAATAAAACTGGGTTACTGATGAGTTACTATGAACATTTTCTGTGACTGACACCAGAAACACCCTGACAATCAACACTACTAAAATCTCACCTAGAAGCATTTGGTGTGTTATCATATCTAGAACCCCCTGTACCTCCCCACTTTTCGGTCTTTCTTCCTTTCCGTGCCTAAGCTCTGAAGCTCATTAGATATGAAAACTTAGTCATAAAACATATTTATCGCATACTGTCTTCTAATTTTCTCCCGAATCCACCACTTCACATCATAGCCTGGGCTTTAGTGAGGACCCACATCACTTCTGACCTCCCTGCCTCTGATCTCCTCGTTCACTCCCCTCCCCTGATATGAACTACAGAGCTTGTCAGGTCGCACTGACAGAAGGCCATCAAAAGCTCCCGTGGGCAGTAGTGATGAGTTGGTCTCCACTACACACCATTTGGTTTGACAATTTAATTTTTATGTGGGGGCTTTCGTCTCATAAGAATCTGGAGAAACTGGGAGAAAAAGCAACCGTCTCAGAAATGAAGACAAATATCTAATGTAGCTCTTTACCATTTGCCTCCGCCAGATAGGGCAGAAGCAGAAGGTACGACTTCACAGGAGAGAAGCTGAATTCTAAACACAGGTATTGCCATAACTAACAGGATAAATATGCCTAATTCTACTTTGGACTGCAATTCTCCATTACTCAGAGAGCAATACCACCTCCCTCTTTCAGAGGGGGTTGTTAGAATGAAATAAGAGAACAGAGGTGGCAGAAAATTTAAATAACAGTTCCTGGGTCCCAATTCTAAGAAATGCTAGTTCAGTAACTCTGCAATGGGATCCAGTCACTCTGATGATCAGTCTGATTTCGGAACCACTGATCAGTCAAATCCAAACATACCTGCACATATGTGGACCTGCATCATCTGGGCCTGTCTAACTCTGCAGTGTGTCCCACTCACTACTCCTTCATGCTCTTTCTTTGCTTCCAGTTATGCTCAATTACTTGCATTTCTTCCATTTGTAAAATGTTCCTTTTCTTGCCTACATGATTTTTAAGTGCTGTTTTTCTAATATGCAAAGTCTTTCTTTTACTCTTTGCTCAAGTAAGCTCCTTTGTTTTCTCACTTCTACAGCTGCCATCTACCCAAAGCATTTCTGTGTCACAACAGTGGGTTAAATACTTGTTCCTCTGGGATGGCAAAAATAAAAAATAAATAAAAATGAACAATAAGGCAGAGAAAAAAGAAAAACAACCTAATGCATAATTACAAATATTTTTTCTTTCACACATACATTTCAAAAATTATGCAACCCTTCAAATATCAGAAAATTATAAAAATTATTTTAACATATGTCTACTTCTATCAAAGAGATTAAACAGATGGTGACTTTTTATTTCAAAGCTCTGGATTTTTAAAAATTGAAATATAGTTGATTTATAGTATTGTGTTTTCAGTTGTACAGCAAAGTGATTCAGTTATACTATATATATTATTTTTTCAGACTATTTTCCATTATAAGTTATCACAAAATAAAGATCTTTTACCTCCTAGGTTAAATTTATTCCTAGGTATTTTATTATTTGTGATGTAATTGTGGAATTGCTTTCTTAATTTCTCTTTCTAGTAGTCTGCTATTATAGTTCATAGAAATGGAACTGATTTTTGGTGAGAAGTTTGAAGTTTTCCAACTAAGATTAAGAACAAGGCAAGGATATACTCATCAATGCTTTTAAAAACTGTATGAAATTCCTAGCTAATGAAATAAGACAAGGAAAGGAAATAAAAGATATACAGACTGGGAAGGAAGAAATAAAACTGCCTTTATACACACATGACATGATTGTCTAGGTAGAAAACACAAAACAACAACAAAAAACTTCTAGAACTAGTAAGTAATTATAGCAAAATAGCACAATACAAGGTTAATAAACAAAAACCAACTGCTTTCCTATATAACAGGCAATAAACAGGTGGAGTCTGAAATTAAAAACACAGTACCATTCATATAACCACCCCCAAAATGAAATACTTAGGTATAAATCTAACAAAATATATAGAAGATATGCATGAGGAAAACTACAAAACTCTGGTGAAAGAAGTCAAAGGATTAAATGTGGAGAGATGTACCATGTTCGTGGACAGGAAGACTCAGTATTGCCAAGATGTTAATTCCTCCCAACTTGATCTATAGATTCATAATGCTTCCCCAAACAAAACCCCCGCAAGTTATTTTTCCGTATATTGACCAACTGATTCTAAAGTATATATAGAGTGGCAAAAGACCCAGAATAACTAACACAATATTAAAGAAGAAGAAAGTTGGAGGACTGATGTATGTAACTTCAAGACTTACCATAAAGTTACAATAATCAAAACAATATGGTACTGGCAAAGGAATAGACATATACAAAAATGAAACAGAATAGAAAACCCAGACACAGACTCACTTAAATACAGTCAACTGATGTTTGATAAAAAATCAAAGGCAATACAATGGAGAAAAGACAGTTTTGTTTTAAATTTTCAACAAGTGATGTTGGGACAACTGAACATCCACACACAAAAAAATAAATCTAGACATAGACCTTACACCTTTCACAAAAACTAATTCAAAAAGACCTTATTAAGACACAAAACCATAAAACTCTTAGAATACAGCATAGGAGAAAATAGAGATGACCTTGGGTTTGGTGATGCTTTTCTTTAGATGTAAGAGCAAAATTCATGAAAAAAAGAATTGATAAGCTTGACTTCACTGAAATTAAAATTTTCTGCCCTATCAAGAGAATGAAAAGAAAAGCCACAGACATGGGAGAAAATACTGGCAAAAAACATACTATTGATAAAGGATTATTAAGCAAAATATACAAAGAACTCTTAAAAATCAACAATAAGAAAACAAAAAACTTATTTAAAAATGGACACCTTACCAGAAAGATATATAGATGGCAAATCAGCATATGAAAAGACACTCCACATCATATGTCATCAGGGCAAGGCAAATATAAATAAGAAGATATCACTACACACCTAACAGAGTAGCAAAAATCCAGAACGCTGATAACACCAAATGATGTTATATAAATTCCTGTTACATAACAGGTGTACAGGAATCTCCTTCCTTGCTGGTAGGAATGCAAATTGGTATGGCTTCTTTCATAGACTTATCACTTTCTCACAAAATTACTCATACTCTGTTTTACCATAGGATCCAGCAATTGCACTCTTTGGTATTTACCCAAATGAGTTGAAAAGTTAAGTCCACACACAAACCTACACACAAAGGTTTACAGCAGCTTTATTAAAAATTGCCAAAGCCTGGATGCAACCGACACGTCAATTAGCTGGTGAATTGATAAATATTTTGGTACATCCAGACAATGGACTATGACTCAGCACTAAAATGAGGTTAAGTATCAAGCCATGAAAGACATGGAACTTCGTGAAAGTCTCCTGCTTGGCAGACAGAGTGTTTACCATTGAGCCACCTGGGAAGCCCTTAAGTTACAAAATTAAGCCCTTAAATACAAAAATAAAATAACGATAATTCTGTGCTATGAAGAAATAAGCAAGAATCTACCATCCTGAAAAGGCTATATATTATATGCTTCCAACCATAGGACACCATAGAAAATACAAAACTATGGAGACAATTAAAAAAAAAAATTGGTGGTTGCCAGGGGCTAGGAAGCAGTGCGAGATGAATAGGTAGAGCGCAGAGAATTCAAAAGCTAGTGAAACTATTCTGCATACTGTAATGGTGGATACACATTTTAAATTTATCCAAACCCAGAGAATGAACAACACCATAAGAGAACCCCTATGACAATGGTATGTCAGTGGAGGCTCATCTGCTGTAACAATGTACCACATTAGTGGGAGGAAGTCCACAGTGGAGAGGAGGTGCATGTGTGAAGACAAGGGATACATGGGGACTTTGTATTTTCCACTCAAGTTTGCTCTGAACCTAAAATTAGTCTTTAAAAAAATCAAGTTTATTAAATTTATAAAAAGCAATCATGTTCTCTTCTCTCTAGAGAGTCTTGCTCAAAGAAATAAATATCAACAAGCAACCACATAAAGGCAATAGACTTCAGAGACTCAAAAGGTAAAGACTGGGGACTGGATTTCAAAATTGCTTTCCTCATACATCAATAAACTGATTTCTTTCAACTTTTAAAAACTGTTACTGTGCAAGTAAAATGTCTGCTGTTTAATAGATTTACATGCAGGAAATTAAAAGCTTAAAACATAATTTTCAAATCCTCTCAAGTTGCTTTAAAGTCACTGAGTAAAATTCTAAGAACAATAAAATACCTATCTTTTTAGTGGATATGAAAGAAGAACTTTAAATTTTATACGTTAAAAAAAAACCAACCTTAATCATGCAATTTCCAAATAGGCTGAATAAAGTAAATGATCAGAATATTTTAGAAATTCAATTATTTATTATAAAGAACAAAACAAAAAAATTCGTTATACATGTCTAAATTTTAATTTGCAGCTAATTTCTAACCTGAATAATAGTAAGTATTGCGCTCCAAGGATAACTAAAATCAACAATTCTTAACAAAGATGACAAAGAAGAATGAGAAAAAAGAAAAATCCCAGTGTATATAAGATCAGATTTCTAAGACAAAATTTTTCTTTCTCTCATTCATTCACCAGATATTTACTGAACATCTACATAGTACCAAGCCCTGAAGTTAAGTATTAAATGCAACAGAGAAAGGACCATCAAACCTCTGACTTCTTAGAATGTATTTCAAATGAGAAGAAAAAAATTGTACTTTTAAGTTAATAAACTGTTATGTTGTTTAGTCACTAAGTCATGTCCAACTCTTTGCTATCTCATGAAGCTCTCCAGGCTCCTCTGTCCACAGGATTTTCCAGGCAAGAATACTGGAGTTGGTAGCCATTTCCTTTACCAGGGGATCTTCCCAACCCAAGGATCCGACCTGCATCTCCTACTTGGCAGACAGATTCTTTACCATTGAGCCACCTGGGAAGCCCTTAAGTTAATAAATACAAAAATAAAATAATGATAATTCTGTGCTATGAAGAAATAAGCAAGAACCTACTCCAGTCAAGGTGGTGAGGGAAAGCCCTTCTGTGAAGGTGACATCTAACGGCCTCCTGAGACTGCGCAGGCACCAGACATAGCACGTGCATGTGTGAATGGACGTGCATGTGGCTGACCGAAGGTAATCCTTGTTGAGGAAAAAACTCAGGGTCTTAACTGACTGAAAACTAGTGAGACCAAAGCACAGGAGTGAGAAGACTGTCCCACGAGGCAGAAAGCAGGCCAGGTCTAGATCCTGCAGGGCCCTCACAGGACTTGGTGAGTAGTTTGGGTTGTTTTAAATTCAGTGGAAATCTATGGCAGAGTTTTAACCAAGAAAGTAACATGGTTAAATTTGCATTTTACCTCATTCTGGAAGTTGCTATCACAATGGCCCAACAAGGTACAGCAGCTTGACTATAGCTTGGTAATAACAGAGGTGCAATGAGTTGTTGCTGTATAGTCACTAAGTCATGTCCGACCTTTTGTGACCCTGTGAACTGCAGCTCACCAGGCTTCCCTGTCCTTCATGATCTCCTGGAGTTTGCTAAACTCATGTCCACTGAGTCAGTGATGCCATCCAACCATCTCATCCTCTGTTGTCCCCTTCTCTTGCCCTCAGTCTTTCCCAGCGTCAGGATTTTTCCCAATAAGTTGGCTCTTCGTATCAGGTGACCAAAGTATTAGAGCTTCAGCTTCATCATCAGTCTTTCCAATGAACACTCAGGGTTAATTTCCTTTGGGGTTGATTGGTTTGATCTCCTTGCTATCCAAGAGACTCAAGAGTCTTCTTCAGCACCACAGTTCAATTCTTCAGCGCTCAGCCTTCTTTAAGGTCCAACTCTCACATCCGTACATGACTAATGGAAAAGTCATAGCTTTAACTATACAGACCTTTAAACAAAATCTATAATATATATTCGCAGTTCTTTCTGAGAAGAACAGTTTTCACCCATGTCCTATGAAGACCCTTAATCATGGGAAACTTTATCATGCAACAGAATTAATACTGTGAATTAGTTGTATGCATGATGAAGTTCAGTGAAAAGAAAGACCAGATTTAAATCTCATCTTGAAAAAAAAAAAAAAATAAATCTCATCTTGAACTTATACTGAACAGGGGACTTTACACAAGTTACTTGACACCTACGAGTGAAAGTTTATTCTTCTACACAATGGGAATGGGCTTCCCTGGTGGCTCAGATGGCAAAGTATCCACCTGCAATGCAGGAAACCTGGGTTTGATCCCTGAGTTGGGAAGATCCCCTGGAGGAGGACATGGCAACCCACTCCAGTATTCTTGCCTAGAGAATCCCTGTGGACAGAGGAGCCTGGCAGGCTACAGTATGTGGGGTTGCAAAGAGTTGGAAACAACTGAGCGACCAAGCACATAATGAGAATAGTAACACCTAAATTTCACAGAAAAGTTTTCACACTTAAGTAAGAAGTCTGCCATCTTCTTATACACTGTGTCTATATACAGGTGCTCTTCAAACATTAATAATCAACTCCATCCCCTCAGTAACAGCATATGCTAAATGGACCAAGTGGAGGAGATACTTAATACTGAGGAATGCATTGCTGATGGTGGAATTTCAAGCATCAGAGCACAGGAGATATTTTGAGTCAGAAAAGCATTCCCCTGCAAGCAACTGTTTATTCTATCAACTGGGACATTAAAAAAGGCTTCATGGTACTGTAAATATTTACAAAACACTTCAGGAAAAATGAGTTATTATACACTGATGAATTCTGGTTAAAATACAAAGGTAGTTCATAAAATCCAACTTCAATAAGAATCATTCATTTCAACTACTCTAAAGCTTACTATGGGACAATAAAATATTAAGAAACAATTTTTCTTAAACTAATAAAACTATACTTAGAAAGTGAAAGATCAGACAAAATTTTCATTAGGGCACATATCAGAATAAATTCTTACAATTGCTAGGTTTAAATGAGTTACTTCAAAGTTAACACTTAAAAACTGATTATCAGATTATTTGCTAATGAATAAAATAATAGAATACAGAACACTTTTAAGATTCCCTACCACTGACATTACACTTATAAATGCTTTCTTCTATGTAATGGGGCTTAATGTAATCAATGTCAAGGTTTATCGAATTTTGTTTTTTTTTTAAATTATTGAAGTTTCAACAGTTGAGACATTAAAGGTTTTTCCATATCTACCTTGACCTGTTCTTGAATATCTTAGGATTTTTATTAATCTTCATTGATTTCAAACTAAATACATGATATTTCCTGAAAAGCAGGGAATATATAGAGGAAAAATTAGTACGCTTTGCAGAAAAGAAAGTGTTCCCACTCAGATCAATATCATGATACAAACTGGGAAGAGTGTTTCTTCATCCACACTAGCTCATCTGTTTGTTCCATATAACACCTTTCTCCCCAAGTCTGTTTCCTTGGAGAAAAGAATTAAAAGATGAAGGAAGGAACACAGAAGGCACATGGCTATACTGGTCAAGACAACTTACTCTAAATGACAATCAGTAGGAGAGGGAGAGCAATGAGGGCTCAGGCAGGGCATTATGTAGATCTGTCTCCAAGGCATTTGAGAAAGTCGCTTTGTCCATGGTTAATTTTCAGCTGAGACACACGGATATGGCTGAATGAGATTTGAGTGACAGGCATCTGCTCCAACCGCTCTTGGCCCAGTATACTGCTAGGAAATATTTTTATCAGTTCAGTTGTTCAGTTGTGTCCAACTCTTTGCGACCCCATGGATTACAGCACACTAGGCTTCCCCGTCCATCACCAACTCCAGGAGCTTGCTCAAGTTCATGTCCATTGAGTCAGTGATGCCGTCCAACCATCTCATCTTCCCCTTTGTATTGCCCAGATTATACAGTCTATTGGGCTTCCCTGGTGGCTCAGATGGTGAAGAATCTGCCTGTAATGCAGGAGACCAGGGTTGGATCCCTAGGTTGGGAAGATACCTTGGAGGAGGAAATGGCAACCCACTCCAGTATTCTTTCCTGGAGGATCCCCATGGACAGAGGAGCCTGGTGGGCTACAGTCCATAGGATCACAAAGAGTTGGACACAACTGAGTGACTAACATATACAGCTGATTGGCCTAGGGTTGCAGCCAGTTAACCTGGACTTTCAGAAGCTTCCACTTAAAAGTTTTATAGAGGTAGGTAGACAGAAGATATATCTTTACATATATGAATGCTATCCAGGTCCTGTCCACTGAAGTCATGCAAAGAAACTAGATTATTAGCTTTGGTGTATTTCTTTAATTCTTTAATGACATTAGAATATGCCTGCAGATTTCAGAGTGGCCAACTAAGTACAAATAAAACTAGAATTATGATGGAAAAACAGAAAAAAACCACAAGAGTGAGGTTCAAATCCTGGTCTTTAATTTCATGACCATGGGGAAGTTATTGACATTCTTGAGTCTTACAGTCATCATCTGTAAGATGGAAACCAGATGATTTGCCTCACAGAGCTATTTTAATGATACTCTGTATGCCATAATATTTGTGTATCAGACATATAAGTGATCAAAAAATGCCTACTGAATTTGGATTTATGCAGTATGGAACACATGGTTTACATTTCTGGGTTCACAATTTAAAAAGAAATTAAAGCTTTAAGAGGCAGAGGCAAAGACACTTTACAAGATTCAAATGTAACATTAATACCTGAAGAATCAGTACCACAGCCTAAAGAAAGGGAAAAGATCTCAGTTGTTTAACTGGACACCTCCTAAGAAAAAAGAACTGGGGAAGAAAGTGTGTTAAAAAGGAAGGACCGAGAATTTTGGTTAAATAAAAAGAAATTTCAAGTGCACATTATTAAAAATTAGAAATTAGCAAAGATATGACACATGAAATTAGCTTCTATAATGAATAGATTACAAGGAGTAGAGGTGATCATACCTCATTTGAAGGTAATACAATTTCTAAAATCTGTTGTATATTGTGAATTCCCAGGAGATGTAAGAAAAGCTAGCAATCAGGAAACTGAAGTCCTTAGGAGCGCCAGCTAAGATTTCATATCGCTTAGGAAAGCAACTTTCATATTTTGGGCCTCAATTTCCTCATTTGCAAAATTAGAAGGTTTGATTTTGAGTCTATCTTGGCTATAAAAAATGACTTTGGTCTATTATGGTTTATGGATGACATATATGGCAAGAATACAGAAGGCAAGCCATGAGAACGTATCAACAATTATTTCCAGTGAGGAGGCAGAGAAGAAACATGACAGCATTATTACAATGAAGTAAATTACTACCTTGATGTAATAAAAACATAACAAGTAGTCTGAAATTTTTTAAGCAGCTTGACAAGATACTTACAACCAGGAAAAAGCCTAACTATCTAGGTCTCTAATTCATGGAGGCATAATCAAGTAACGATTACACATTCTAATGTATGGTACCAAATGCCACGCTTACCTGTTGAAGGTCATATTTTACAGACAGCATGGGTATTTTTCACATGTTTTGCTTATGAGAAAGAATAAAAATATCTGCACTGTCAGAACAAATGGAAATCACTGCTAAGAAGAGAAGGCACTAAAAGAAGTAGATTTTTGATGGGATAAGAAGTTCATGACTGACATGCCAATCATGTACTCTAGATAATGAAGAAATGCTTTCTAATTACCTGTTAATGGTTCATCATAAAAGCAATGGATATTTTCATGTAAAAATTAACTCAACAAGTAAAAGCATTTTTATGAAATATGACGTGAAACATGGATTCAGAGCTTCCCACTTTCTCAGAGGAACCAAGATGACACATAATAAAACATGTATAAACAGTAGATAACTTAGAACATATATATACAAGCTAAGTTCAATTTCTAATCTCATATTCTCTTACCTACAAATAAAAGCACTTAACTCGGAAAGGTTTGCCCTTAAAGTCACATTAAGACTAGGAACTTAGTATTTCCCATTTGAAATAGCCATTTTCCAGATTATTTAATTTTTAACTTCAGGTACATGAATAATACATTTTTGGAAAAAAACATGTAAATTCCTTATCTTAGTTTGTACATAAGAAAGGTTTCCCCCAAAACACTTACTTTACAATGACTAATTCAAAGAAAGGCAAGAAGGCTCAATGAACAAAGAATAAATCAAGGAACTGCGTACTTAATGGAGGAAATAATCGATGCTACAAGTGACATATTTGAAATCTCATTAAGAGCAAGTCACACTAATAAGCCTCAAAAAAGTTGTAACACTGAGAGTTAAGAAAGAGCACACTTCTAAAACATACAGACATCCTACTGTCATACCACAGTGGAACTTAAAGTCTTGGTTAGAAAAATGTGCACCTGAGGCACACACTATTTGGTCTATTCTCCTAACTGTAATATGCAAGCAGTAGTTGAACCATTTAATCTCATCATCAATAAAGGATATGTTTCCTTTACAAGAATTTTCAAGTTTGTAAAACAAATATCTATTTAATGGACTCTATTGATTGTTTCAACTCTGAGTACATGCAGAAATGCCAATATGACTGGAAGAAAGAATAAAATAAAATACCTGTGTTATCACAGTCCATGTTATTTGCTCATATTTATTCATTTATTTATTCAATGTTATTCATTTATATTTAATTCCTATTAAATTTTGTGTGAAATGGAGAACCACCCACAAAATTACCTGACAAGCAATATGCACGAGGTAGACCAGCTCTTTAGATTCACAGCCATTTTTTGTTACTTCATTCTGTTCTTCTGAAAGTGAAAGCTATGTCGAGCAGAAACGGTAAAAGAGAGGGAAAGAAAGTCATGATTAATGAGCAGGAATATAATCAGCATTCAGTAATATTTGGGCCCTCACATCAATTTAACGCAAGATACGCCCTATATGAGAACGTTATTGCTTAAAGCAGATAGATAAAATGAAGAAGTCGGGATTTTTAAAAATATGTTTCTACTTGAAAAAGAATAGCTACGTGAATATGCATAACAGATTCATTTTGCTATACGCCTGAAGCTAACGTAAGATGTAAATCGACAACACTCCAATATAAAATACAACCTAAAAAACAAATAAAAATGTTCCTAAAAATTGTCTTTGTGGCATATATCCACATTAGCACAATTGCACAACAGCAGTAAAAAATAAAATAGTACATTCATTCTATAGCAGGCTTTCATGTCCTTGATGTATAGCACAAATATGAAAGGAAGTTCAAGTGGGCCCCAAAAGACAGTGTGACCAGTGGTCTCAGAGAGCAAAGGGTCCATTACAGGGACCGCTCACTGGCTGCTCAGGGAACAGGCTGGGCCTGCAGACACATTTTATTTCAGACTCACCATGTAGGTCTGCACGCTGGATTTTATTTTCATTTGAACCACAGCATTTAGAAACTGAATGATTTCATATGAAAAAATGCAAATTTCTGGCTCCTGTTGAAAAATCTGAACCTCTGAACTACTGGCTCCACATTCTCACATGGGCAACAATTGGCTGAGCTGAGAACTCCCTCTGAACGAGGCCTGTATTCTCCCAGAGACTTTGTCACAGAGGAATTACTGGTTTATTTTCCGTCGATATCTAGGTGGTATGCTAATTATCATTCATCTTGCCACTTGCTTTGCTATTTTTTTACACCATACTCACTTCACTCATTCACTCACACATCTGTTCCACCTAGGGATGTGAATTTGCAAACTCAGCTCCAGATACAGACAACCCTGAGTTCAAAAGTGCCACTAACTGGCTACATAATTTGACCTACCTACCTAATCTTGCATCTGGAAAATGGGAATGATATAATAACACCCATCCTCAAGTCTGTGCATATTAAATGAGATAATGCATTTAAAACTCCAATACTTTGGCCACCTCATGCGACGAGTTGACTCACTGGAAGAGACTCTGATGCTGGGAAGGATTGGGGGCGGGAGGAGAAGGGGACGACAGAGAGTGAGATGGCTGGATGGCATCACCGAGTCGATGGACATGAGTTTGAGTGCACTCCGGGAGTTGGTGATGGACAGGGAGGCCTGGCGTACTGTGATTCATCGGGTCACAAAGAGTCGGACATCACTGAGCAACTGAACTGAACTGAACTAATGCATTTAAAGTGTTCACCAAGGTGCACGGCACTCAGTAAGCACTTAGCAATCATTACCTATCATTATAGTTAATATTATGAGAAAATAAAGTTGACGAGAGTATATTCTCTACTTTTGAAAGGAGTATCATTGCAAGTATTAAAAAAAAAAAACAAAAAACCTCCTGGTACTAAGTAGGAGAAATCTGGAAGATAACAACCATTCTCATACTAACCAAAACTAGCCAGATTAACTACAAAATGAGTTCCTTAAAAATTGAAAAGAAACCTACACAAGCTAAGTTGCAAACAGTGATGACAAGACTTTCCTGAGACAGAAGAGATTCCTATGGATGTGCTTGGATGTCTGGCACGGGTGCTGGAGGATAAGGAACCTGCCTTAGACAGGGTAGGGAGAAACCAGCCCAACCTCAGATAACTGCCTGTGGACTGGAGTGAGGGACTAAAATCCCCAAAAGCACTGTGCAGCAGACACCAGACCGAGGCTCTCAGCTACTGACTCCCACAGGTGTTCAGGTGCCAACAAGTAGATCCACACACCAAAGGTGGGGCCAGGGGGAGACAGCAGGAAAACCAAGAGAGATGAACCTGTGTGTGACGCGTGCACAGCCGCCCCAAGCACAAGACGGCTGAGCATTGGAGATGGAGGGAGGGCAAGAAAGCTGAGGCCTTGGAACATTTAACAGGTAGAGACTGGAGGGGCAGAGAAAGGCTGAGAGAAACCCCACTGGGGCAACGCTGCGTGTAAGAGTCTAAGGCAGCCACGCACTAGAACGAGGGCACGAGCAGACAGAAAAAGCTGGAGAGCAAAGAGGACAACCAGAGGGCTGCTCACCCTCAGCTCAGAGGACTGCTGGCGCAACAGCAGAGCACAGACAGGCCTCAACAAGTTTCCATTTTCCCTGCTAAAAAAAGAAAAAACCTCCTGAACTCAGAATACTTAGAAGTAACGATAAACAAAAGCAAAGTAAAGTTGCCAAAGGCCAAGTCTATATCAGTCTTCCCAGGTGGCTCCGTAGTAAAGAACCGATGCAGGAGACTCAGGTTCGATCCCTGCATTGGGAAAAGCCCCTGGAGGAGAAAATGCCAACCCACTCCAGTATTATTGCCTGGGAAATGCCACAGACACAGAAGTATGGCGGGCTACAATCCATGGACTCACAGAGTTGGACACAAGTGAATGACTGAACATAACATCACCACAAGGTCAATATCAACCACAGATCAGCCTGACTCTGCTCATTTCAAACATGACTGACACAATCTAATACAACAATCTAACAGAATGGAAGAAGAAGGGATAAGCCCATTGCTGGAGGTAAAAAACTATTGATTTTTAGTCTCTACTGTCTCTTATATAACATATTTGGCATAAAAAAATTATAAAATATACATGGAAGCAGGAAATTGTGATCCCTGGTCAACAGAGGAAATAAGCTAAAGGAGAGACACAGAAATGCCCCAGACATTGAAATAATAAAAAGAATTTAAATTAATTATGGTAGAAATTCTAAAATTTAGTTTGAAAAGATATTATGTAAGACAGTAAGAATACACAGAATTCTAGCAGAGACTGATCTGCAAACACATTCAAAAGAAAATGCTACAAATAAAAACTATAATATTAATAGCCTACTGAACACAGCAGATGAAAGAATTATTGAACTTGGAAACAGATCAACAGAATGTATCCAAGCTGAGACAGAGAGGAAAAAAAGAATGATCAATCAAAGAATAATCAATAACAGTAAACTTGAGATCTCTGAGACAAGCACCATGTATAACTGGCGTACCAGAAGGAAACAGGATTTGAATGGGGCAGAGAAGTATCTGCTGAGACAAAAGAGGAGAACTTTCTAAAACCGGTAAATGATATCAACTAACAAATTCAAGAAACAGTGAACCTCAAGTAGGAGCAATTTCAAAAGTCACAACAAGGCATATCATAATCATACTTTTGAACAACGAAATAAAGACAAGAATCTTGAAAGCAGACAAAAAACAAAAACACATAACTTTAAGGGGAAAACAAATAAATGACAGGTGAAGTCTCACCAGACGTAAGAAAGCCCAGAAAACAAACAGAAACAACTTTAAAGTGCTGGAAGAAAAAGACTGCCAATTCTGTATCCCATAAAAACAAGCTTTCTCAATTTTAGGAATATAAACACATTTACAAATGACAACAGCTGAGAATCGGTCTCTAACAGATTAGTGCAACAATAAAAGCTAATACAACTTCCTCAGATTGAAGGGAAATAGTACCACACAAAAATCCAGAACTTCAGGAGGGGATAAGCAACATCAGAAAGGGTAAATATGTAAGTAAACATACAACACCTAAATTATCAACAGTAACAGACAGCAGAAGTTTGATACTAACTCAACAGTTTTGAGAAAAGAAAACAAATGAACCTAAGTTTTATTCAAACCTAAATATACAAGATAAAGAGGGGAAAAAAGCATTTTCTGATGAATAAAAACAATTAATTCCCATCAATACATCTTCAACCGACTTCTAAAATGTGTCCTTAAACATGAAAAAGAATTCCAGGATAAAGAAATAAGGTAAAAAGCAGAAATACTGAGCAAAGAATTCAGCAAATAAGTATTGCATCAAAACAAATCTTAACGTGTAACAAAAAAATGGTGATTAATTATAAGAGATAAAGAGATGAAACTATAAATCCTAAACAATAAAACCATGGAAGACAAGAAAGAGTAATTCTGCTTAAATCATTCTATCTGGTACTGCTTGAGAGAAGAGTAAAGAGACTGATAAACTTTAGACTAAAAATTAGGTGTTCAAGTTAAATTTTTATTTCTTTTTTCTTTTTTTCTTTTTTTTAATTTTACAATATTATATTGGTTGGTTTTGCCATACATTGACATGAATCCGCCCCGGGTGTACATGAGTTCCCAGAATGATAACCACTAAAAGGACAGAAAAACCCTCTTCAGCTTTCAAACGATAGAGAGGTAAAAAATTTTAAATGTCAATACCTGTGACAGAATTATGAATAGAAGCAAAATCAACCTTCCTGAGAAAAACAGAAGCAGGAGGAAGGAGAAAGCAGAAGGAGAGAGCAGATTTCCAAATTAAGGCAAGGAGGTGGGGGAAAAGCAAAACCGGACAGTCAGACGGCAGCAACAAAACGGCGCAGTGGGCAGCTACAAACTCCAGTGCCTTCACAGAAACATGAAAAAAACGAGCTGAAACCCTCTTGTGAGAGTGAGAGTCGGCTTTCTCACTACTCTGGAAACAGCAGAAACTCATGAATCTGTTCAGGGTGAGACACGCACACCAAAGACACACGAAGATCCTGAGCTTTAACCTCTACTTCATCTTTAGCTAAGGCAGAGATGTGAGCAGCTTCGTTAAGTGCTGAATGGACACTCAACACAAAGGAAATGTGCAAAGACTGGAGAAGTAGATTTCTGTTTGTTTTACTTTTTATTTTTAGCTCATGGCATTCAAGGAATTCCCTGACAAAACCCTTCTGGAGCCTATGCTCCCTGCAGTGGAAGTGCAAAGTCCTAACCACTGGACTTCCAAGGAAGTCCCAATATTGTAGATTTTAAATAAACGATATAATACACACTCAAAGAGCTTAAAGAAACTACAAAGAACTAAAGGAAAGCAGGAAAACAACGAAAAATGAAAAAAATGAGTATATCAATGAAAAGAAAGGAAAAAAAGGGAACCAAACACAGATTTGAGGGATGACAAAATCACTACCTAAAGTGAAAACTTCACTAGACGAGAACAACAGCAAATTTGGGCAGGAAGAAGAATCCAGTTACTTAAAGAAAGGGTAAATAGAAATATACAGTCCAGGGAATTCCCTTGTGGCTCCAGTGGTTCAGTTCAGTTCAGTTCAGTTCAGTCGCTCAGTCGTGTCCGACTCTCTGCGACCCCATGAATCACAGCACGCCAGGCCTCCCTGTCCATCACCAACTCCCGGAGTTCACTCATACTCATGTCCATCGAGTCGGTGATGCCATCCAGCCATCTCATTCTCTGTCGTCCCCTTCTCCTCCTGCCCCCAGTCCCTCCCAGCATCAGAGTCTTTTCCAGTGAGTCAACTCGTCGCACGCGGTGGCCAAAGTATTGGAGTTTCAGCTTTAGCATCAGTCCTTCCAATGAACACCCAGGATTAATCTCCTTTAGAATGGAATGGTTGGATCTCCTTGCAGTCCAAGAGACTCTCAAGTCTTCTCCAGCACCACAGTTCAAAAGCATCAATTCTTCGGCGATCAGCTTTCTTCACAGTCCAACTCTCACATCCATACATGACCACGGGAAAAACCATAGCCTTGACTAGACGGACCTTAAGAGCTACCCCACGCTGGAGACACCGGCTCCGGTGCAACCGACCATGCTCAGAAGCGTGGCTGAGAAGAGCTACCCCACGCCTGAGGTCAGGGGCGGCGGCCGAGAGGAGCTACCCAACGTCCAAGAGGCAGTGGCTGCACAGGCGCAGGAGGGCCAAGAGGAGCTACTCCACGTTCAAGGTCAGGAGGGGCGGCCTTGAGGAGATACCCCTTGTCCAAGGTAAGGTGCAGTGGCTGTGCTTTACTGGAGCAGCTGTGAAGAGATATCCCACGACCAAGGTAAGAGAAACCCAAATAAGACAGTAGGTATTGCGAGGGGGCATCAGAAGGCAGACACACTGAAATCATAATCACAGAAAACTAGTCGATCTGATCACATGGACACAGCTCTGTCTAACTCAATCAAACTAAACCATACCATGTGGGGCCACCCAAGACGGGCAGGTCATGGTGGAGAGGTCTGACAGAATGTGGTCCACTGGAGAAGGGAATGGCAAACCACTTCAGTATACTTGCCTTGAGAACCCCATGAACAGTATGAAAAGGCAAAATGATAGGATACTGAATGAGGAATTCCCCAGGTCGGTAGGTGCCCAGTATGCTGCTGGAGATCAGTGGAGAAATAACTCCAGAAAGAATGAAGGGATGGAGCCAAAGCAAAACCAATACCCAGTTGTGGATGTGACTGGTGATAGAAGCAAGGTCCGATGCTATAAAGAGCAATATTGCATAGGAAACTGGAATGTTAGGTCCATGAATCAAGGCAAATTGGAAGTGGTCAAACAGGAGATGGCAAGAGTGAACGTCGACATTCTAGGAATCAGTGAATTAAAATGGACTGGAATGGGTGAATTTAACTCAGATGATCATTATATCTACTACTGTGGGCAGGAATCCCTTAGAAGAAATGGAGTAGCCATCATGGTCAACAAAAGAGGCCGAAATGCAGTACTTGGATGCAATCTTAAAAATGACAGAATGATATCTGTTCGTTTCCAAGGCAAACCATTCAATATTACAGTAATCCAAGCCTATGCCCCAACGAGCAATGCTGAAGAAGCCGAAGTTGAACGGTTCTATGAAGACCTACAAGACCTTTTAGAACTAACACCCTCCCAAAAAAATAAAGATGTCCAGTGGTTAGGACTCCACAATCTCAGGCCCAGCTGCAATCCCTGGTTAGGGAACGAAGATTCTGCAAGTCACTCAGCGTGGTGCCCCCCACATACACACACATATACAGTCCAAAGAAGAGAAAGAAAAAAAGGGTTAAGGAAAATGCAATGTACCTAAGGGACCTGTAGGACATCATAAAGAGGACCAAAAGAATACATTATCAGAATTCCAGAAGGAAAAAGACATAAGCAGATTATCTTGATATTAGGAAGACGGACAAATAGGAGAACACCAATTTCAGACCCCTTCACAAAAATAGGTATTAGCAACTATCCATCCAAGTTTTTATAGTTATCACAATGGGATACAACAAACCAAGTGAAAGATGAGTCAAAATGGGGGTAAAATATTTACAATACACATGGACAGATTTTTTTAAAATAGAATATATAATGAAAAAATGAGATGGGTGTTTACCTACCCTAGTATCTTTAAAAGTATCTGGAATTTAAGTGGGGATCAGTAATTATCTGATGAATGGTTGAATAAGCAGACACAGTCTCACTGGAATACAACACTTATTTTCAAAACTGAATTCATTCTCTTTGCCTATATAGTCTCTTCTTCCTCTTGAATTCCCAAAGTAAGTAACATTAACTACTCCCCCAGCTGACCAACGTAATTACCCTAAATTCCTCTATCACTTCTGCACACATCCTTTCTTTTCATATTCCCAGGGTCAAGATCTAAGCTACACCTTTAATTCATTATTCTCTCCTATCTCCCAAAACTTGCCTCGCAACCCTGCTCCTTCTTCCCTACTCTCCACTGCTGCTTCCCTAGCTCTGGGCCTCCCTGCATCTGATACAGACAAACAGATTAGATGAATAAGTAGAGTGGTCTTCTAACTGATTTCTTTCCACTTGCTACTACACACTGCTCACGGTACCTTCTTCTCAAAATTCCTCAATACTTTGTCAGTCCCTACTAAGAAATTAATTTAAAGCCAAACACTAGATGAGACTTGAAGGATGGCATTTCTCCAGATTATTTTCTAAACCCTGTTTTCCCACCATCATTCTAACCCGTCCATCCTGTTTCCTTCCAGGGACCTGGGTCTGTGGTGTTTTTCCTGGTCTAAATGCTCTTCACTTCTATCTGTGCAGATTCAAAACCTGTTCAGTCTTCAACAAAGACTTCCTTGAATGCCACAGGAAATAACCTCTCCTGTCTTTGAATCCCTATAAGAACTCCAACAATCTTACTACTTTTATTGGTATATTGCTTACTTCCCCTGAGGAAAGACTCTCTTATCTACTTGTCAATGACACTCACAGAGTACCTACCACAGACAAGGCATTCAGCAAAACCATTCTGAATGAATTGTTTGTAGTTATTAAGACTTCCGCTACACAAGTCTGAACACCAGGATGTTTTATACAGTACATGAAGCACATATACCTAGAGTATACACACCATGAAAGATGAGGCTACATTTACCTATAGAAACTTATGACAGGAACATGATTTATTTTTACTTCTTTTGACTTAATCTCAATCCTCTGCCTATAAGAAAAAGAAAACAGAATTTTCAAGTCCCATCTTCTGGATTTCTTACAAAACTATTTTTGGAGTTATTTTTCCTATATTCACTTTTCTATCACCATGGAAACCCAGCTGAAATTAGTGTTGTTAGGATCTTTAAAAATACAACTCTATTCAGCAAGCCTTCAAATGTTCAGAAAGTCCTTTCTCTGCATGGAGAACGGAAATCAGCGTAAAGCTGTATAAAAATATATCACCCTACCCACATAAAAACCATTCATCAAAGTTTAATCAACAGATTGCAAATCGAGCAAAGAAAGAGTTCTTTTCTTTTTATTCACCTTTGATAAATATTATTATGGCTGCAGTTGCACTACGACATGCCTGTGGACTCTGTGAACAGTTTTCCTCACCTCCACAGACTGTGGGAGACATGCAAACATGGAAAATAATTCCTGTTGCATGTGGTCTGCTCACACCTGCGATCAACACCCTAATAGTCAACACTGAAAATACGTCTTCAGAACTGCTGAGCTGAGAACACCAAGTGGAAGAAGAACTCCACATTCACGATGTAACTCTGTATTACTTCTTAGGTGGCTACTAAGTGAAGCAAGTTCTAATTTCAGAACATAAGGCTAAAATCAATGGGACAAAATTGCAATTCAAATTTCTTAGGAGAAAGCTAGAGAACTACATGCATCTTAATAAACTTAAGAGTCAATTTTTCCTTCCAGAACAGGAAAAGAACACTGTTTCCTCAGGGGAGTATCAGAAGGAAATCGTTTGCTAATCCTTAAACACCAGAACCAGCCTCAGCTCAACAAGAGGTCCCCACCATGAAGAATAAATGGAAATAAGATTAAATGACAGAACAGCAGAATCACAGTCTCACCTTGGAGGTGTTCACTCCAGACTATCACTTGTCAGGGAACAAAGCTTCATGAATATTTTAACATTTCTATATGGTCAGAACATTTTGAACAACAGACTTCAGCACTGAGGTTAAAGAAAGACTGAATGGGAATCCCGAATGCCAGAGCCTCTGGAGAAAGTTTTCTCTCTTCCCAAGTCCAGATGTTTATAAAACAGACATCTTTGCTTCTTCTCCCAGAGAGGGTGCATTTACTTTCCAGAGCGGAGTCCCTCCCTCCACCTCCAGAAAGGCAAATGGACAGAAGTACCAGCTATCCTATGGAAACTCCAAGTTTCAAAATTTCAGAGTCTGTCTCTCGTGATTCAAAAACCCACTGTCCACACGCGGTATACATCTGGTTCCTGTTGCATCACCTCATGGAGAACTGAGGCAAAAAGAACCAACACGTGTTATACTATGAGGTTATAAAAAAAGGTCTGATTTCTGACCAGAGACCTCACTTTTCTGTTACAGAGAAAGAGAGAGAGATTAACCCTGACAAGCTGGCATGTGAGCCTCTAAGTAGAGAAACATCTCAGACTCTTCAGTTTCAGACTCAACAATATTACTTTTGTAAGCATATTCAGTCCAACTCCTGGAAGTGAACTGCACGTGTAATGTGACTCCAACATATCTATACAACCAGTTTTACACACCCAACTTCTAAACTGGATAATCTCAAATGAGATACAGTTAAAATCCAGGACTTGGTTGATGGCAGCACTGACAACTCACTATGTCAACTCTTCATTTCAAATCTCCCCCTCAAATGACAAAGACCTCCAGGCATAACAGGAGGTATTACCATAGAATATGCAGAAAAGTAAGGTTGAAATTTATATGTTTTGGTTTGAGGGAGAAGACTTTCTGGTAGGGATAGAAACAGTAAAATTATCACAGCCTTTGTTTCAAATGGTTACATACAAATAATATAAACTTCTAAATAAGATAATTTTTAACTGGAAACGTCTACAAGCTAATCTTGAAATTGAAAGTAGTATTAAGAAGATGGGGAAATAAGCATTTCATTGATTTACTTCACTTTTATCAACGTCTGAAAGTCTCACAGATAGGTACCAAAACTTGTTGCTGGTACGTTTCTATCAACTTCAATGGCTAAACTTAGAGGAATTCTTAATCAGGAAGAAAACTCAATCTGTTTCCAAAATAGTCTACTGAAACTGTTAAATATTAGATCAGTATACCATAAAGAAAGCTGAGCACTGAAGAGCTGATGTTTTTGAATTGTGGTGCTGGAGAAGACTCTTCAGAGTCCCTTGGGACTGCAAGGAGATCAAACCAGTCCGTCCTAAAGGAAATCAGCCTTGAATATTCATTGGAAGGACTGATGCTGAAGCTGAAGCTCCGATCTTTTGGCCACCTAACGTGAAGAACTGACTCTTTGGAAAAGACCCTGACGCTGGGAAAGACCGAAGGCAGAAGGAAAAAGGGCCGACAAAGGATGAGATGGTTGGATGGTATCACCAACTCAATGGACATGAGCAAGTTCCGGGAGATGGTGATGGACAGGGAAGCTTGGCGTGCTGCACTCCACGGGGTCACAAAGAGTCAGACACAACTGAGCAACTGAGCTGATACTGAAATACTGAAAATGAAAATGTGGAATCCATATATATGATCCTCAATGTTACTATTCTATAGGGTAAAATACAACGAAGTGTTTTCTCTGGTTTCCTTTATTTTTAAACCATAAACCTTATACATTACAATTTCAATATTCTTAGCTTAAGTTTAATTCTATCTGAAAACGGAGCTAAATTTTTAAATCAATTAAAATTATATAAAATGCATCTATTTTAACATTCTCTATTTCACAATTTTATATAAGGCTAGTTTTTATATTAAAAGAAATATCACATCTAAATAAACTGATTACTAGATCACCAAGAATATAATCAGTACAGTCTTTCTTGTGAGGGGTAGTTTATCACAAAATTCCTTATAGTTATAACACTTCCTCTTTGCAAAGATTTTCTTTATCCACTGCCTCAATCCTGATACCACTACCCTCAGGTCATCAGGAAAGTATTTCTTTCTACATTTCACAGATTATGGCCTGATTCACCAAAGTTCATTCCTTACAACATTTGCCATTCTCCAAAGTTCTTTAACATTTATTAATTTCACCTCACTTAACTATCATAGTACTCTGCTATTTTTGAAAATGTGTTTGTCACTATTTCACAAAAAAGAAACCGGCCCAGAGAAGTTCAAGAACTTACTTAACAGCACACGGGGTACACTGCACTATTAATAATCACACTTTTTTACCTTCAAATACACTGAAGATGTAGGATATTTCAAACTTATGGTTTATTCCTGCTTAAGACAGTAGTTTTGTCAGTGTATCCTTTTCTAGGACTTTCACAAAAGAATGCTCAGAATAGCGCTACTGCCTTGATTCAAACACAGACCCCCACCACTTAGCAGCTGTAACCTTAGGTAAGTTCTTAAACTCCTTCTACCTTAACGCTGGGCTGGAAGAAGCACAAGCTGGAATCAAGATTGCTGGGAGAAATATCAATAACCTCAGATATGCAGATGACACTACCCTTATGGCAGAAAGTGAAGAGGAACTCAAAAGCCTCTTGATGAAAGTGAAAGAGGAGAGTGAAAAGGTTGGCTTGAAGCTCAACACTCAGAAGACAAAGATCATGGCATCTGGTCCCATCACGTCATGGGAAATAGATGGAAAAACAGTGGAAACAGTATCAGACTTTATTTTTTTGGGCTCCAAAATCACTACAGATGCTGATTGCAGCCATGAAATTAAAAGACGCTTGCTCCTTGGAAGGAAAGTTATGACCAACTTTGATAGTATATTAAAAAGCAGAGACATTACTTTGCCAACAAAGGTCCGTCTAGTCAAGGCAATGGTTTTTCCCGTGGTCATGTATGGATGTGAGAGTTGGACTGTGAAGAAAGCTGATCGCCGAAGAATCGATGCTTTTGAACTGTGGTGTTGGAGAAGACTCTTGAGAGTCCCTTATACTGCAAGGAGATCCAACCAGTCCATTCTAAAGGAGATCAATCCTGGATATTCATTGGAGGGACTGATGCTAAAGCTGAAACTGCAATACTTTGGCCACCTCATGCGACGAGTTGACTCACTGGAAAAGACTCTGATGCTGGGAAAGGTTGGGGGCGGGAGGAGAAGGGGACGACGGAGAATGAGACGGCTGGATGGCGTCACCGACTCTGTGGACATGAGTTTGAGTGTACTCCGGGAGTTGGTGATGGACAGGGAGGCCTGGCGTGCTGTGATTCATGGGGTCGCAGAGAGTTGGACACGACTGAGCGACTGAACTGAACTGACCTTAAGTTCCTCAGCTGAAACTGTTACAAAGAGTCAATAACATAACTGTACTACAGAAACAACAGACAAATAGTCCTAGTATAACTTAGTATACTTAGTATAACATCTGGTTCACAGAAACCATTCGATAAGTACTGGCTAGTATTTTTTATTATAATTCCAATTATTGCATTTAAAATAAAAATTCAGGGCCTTTTTAATTTTTTTATATTTTACATTTTTACTTCTCAACATTTCTATAGTTGGATCAAACTCTACTGCCTTTCCCCACATTCTCAGTATCAAGGCAAGAATGTGTCTGCTGATACAAATGAGTCTGCTGACAGAAAGTGTGAACTGAAAAAAAACACACAACCTAATTTTAAGAATGACACCACAGTAGCATTTCCGAGTCCCATGCATAGCAGCTTTAGCAGAGAACCCTCAGGAGACAAGTATTAAATTCATACTTTTTCTGTGTTGTATTTCAGTCAAAATCTGAGCTCTTGAATTTGGGTTAATTGAGTGAACTCCGGGAGTTGGTGATGGATAGGGAGGCCTGGAGTGCTGTGATTCATGGGGTCGCGGAGAGTCGGACACGACTGAGCGACTGAACTGAACTGAACTGCACTGAACTTAACGCTTTATATGAAACTGAATAAAAAGAAACATTAATTCACAGGTTCAGAATTTCATGCGCAGAGGTGCCTGGCAGGTTGCAGTTTATGGGGTCACAGAAACACAAAACAGGACAGACCAACACTCTCAGATAACTGAATAAGAGAATGTAAACCACACATATCCTATACACTAGATGGCGCTGTCACACCAAGCACAGCAGAGACTAACGCCTCAACAGCATAAAGCTGAATAAACTATCTACATGTGGCAAGAGATGTTTTTTCCTTCTTACTGAAAAACAGCTTGTGAATGAGAATAAATCTTTCTTTTTTGGACAAAGAACTTGATCCACAAAGAGAAGTGCAATAAAGATAATAAATTTACAGAATTTAAAATGACATGCAGTTTTAATTAATAAATAATAAGCTATTTCTAGTAAGTATTGCTTATCTTGTTTTCTCTGGTTTCAATTTCTCTAAACAAAATTTAAAACTTAAATGTTGAATTCTGTAGTTTACTCAGGGAGAAAAATGTCCAAACTCAAATGCACTTATTAAAAAACAATGGCCAAAAACAAATGAAGTATCAAGAGTATCCATAAAATTTTATTTATCTAAGGAAAAAAGTTTGCTTAGGATTGAAGTTAATCAATAATAGGGAGAGAGAAATGAAGGGAGGGAGAAGACAAAAAGTCTCAAGTTGATGAATAAAATTCCAACTTGGTTTCCTGATAAGACCAAGCGTTAAGAATATCTGTACACAACTTAACCCCTGCAAATATGAAGACCTACAGTAAACGGACACCTTTCTAAGAAAATATAGAAGCTAAAAACCGACCTAAGGAGACACTAACTAGACCTAAAAAGAAACCAATAAGCAAAACCAGACCAATAATCTAGACTAGACCAATAATCAAATTATATCGATAAACTGAAATGGTACAGATTAAGCCTCCTGGGAACCAAACAGGAAAATTCTAAATTTTCAAAGAACAGGTAATTCCCATCTCTACAAATCATCTCAAGACATGTATTTTTAAAATGTCATGGGGCAGTGAAATTCTCTAACTCAGGTTAGTGAACAAGTACAATATACAGATCAACATCATTAATGAACACAGATATAAAAATCATAAAATTCTGATTGAGGAAAAAAGGGAATTTATTTTTTAAATATATAGCCTGGAAGTAGGGTGTGTTCCAGAAATACAGATGTTCCAGCAACCTATTTCTATGACCAGAGTAATGATTCTAATTTTTAAAAACTGCTTCTTCATGCTCCATATGAAAGTGGACTAAACTAAGAACATGATGTGGTACAGCCTCTTCTGCCTTTGTCACTACATCCTTTTACTTTCCACTTTGTCACATCCCCAGCTCATTTAAGTCAGAGCTCACAGTTCATCTTAGCTAGAAGGAATATTAGCTGTCATCTAGTTATTCTAGAGTATCCAGGAACTGTACTTCCTTTTCAGAATTAAGGTAAACAAGACCAAGCATAACTAATAATCTCCACTGAGGTCAAGACTGTATGGCACAGTGAATGAGTGCCACACCCATTCCACCCCACACCAGTAGCCTTTTACTCCTCAACAGGACAATGCCATCTTCTACCACATACTACAGCTGAAGACAGTGAACTGATTCTTGAACTGGAAAGTCAGAGACAGGCTAGTGAAAGTCGCTCAGTCGTGTCTGACTTCTTGCGATCCCAAGGACTACACAGTCCACAGAGTTCTCCAGGCCAGAATACTGGAGTGGGTAGCCCTTTCCCTTCTCCAGGGGATATTCCCAACCCAAGGATCGAACCCAAGTCTCCCATATTGCAGGTGGATTCTTTACCAGCTAAGCCACAAGGGAAGCCCAAGAATACTGGAGTGGGTAGCCTGGCTTTTCCGACCCAGGAATCAAACCGGGCGGGGTCTCCTGCATTGCAGGCGGATTCTTTACCAACTGAGCTATGAGGGAAGCCCTAAGGTCTGCTAGAATTGAGCTGAAGCAGGATTTGAGCATAGCTGTGCAATCTAAAGCATTTATTGCTGTTGTTCAGTTGCTTCAGTTCAGTTCAGTTCAGTTCAGTCGCTCAGTCGTGTCCGACTCTTAGCGACCCCATGAAACACACACAGCACGCCAGGCCTCCCTGTCCATCACCAACTCCCGCAGTTCACTCAAACTCATGTCCATCGAGTCAGTGATGTCATCCAGCCACCTCATTCTCTGTCTTCCCCGTCTCTTCCTACCCCCAATCGCTCCCAGCATCAGAGTCTTTTCCAGTGAGTCAACTCGTCGCATGAGGTGGCCAAAGTACTGGATCTTCAGCTTTAGCATAAGTCCTTCCAATGAACACCCAGGATTGATCTCCTCTAGAATGGACTGGTTGGATCTCCTTGCAGTCCAAGGGACTCTCAAGAGTCTTCTCCAACACCACAGTTCAAAAGCATCAATTCTTCGGCGATCAGCCTTCCTCACAGTCCAACTCTCACATCCATACATGTTCAACTCTGCAACCCCACGGACTGCAGCACGCCAGGCTTCCCTGTCCTTCACCATCTCCAGGAGTTTGTTCAAACTCATGTCCACTGACTCGATAATGCCATCTAAGCATCTCATCTTCTGTCGTCCCCTTCTCCTCCTGCCCTCAATCTTTCTCAGCATCAGGGCCTTTTCCAATGAGTCAGCTCCTCACATCTGGTGGCCAAAGTATTGGAGCTTCAGCTTCAGCATCAGTCCTTCCATTGAATAGTCAGGGCTGATTTCTTTTAGGACTGACTGGTTTGATCTCCCTGGTGTCCAAGGGACTCTCAAGAGTCTTCTTCAACACCATAGTTTGAAAGCATCAATTCTTCAGCACTCTGCCTTATTTATGATCCAATGATATTACTGGTCCAAATTAATCTTTACATCTAAATTATTTTATAAGCAATTGTGTCTTTCCATCTAAATAAAACTGAGAATCAGAATTTATAACATATGGGATTATGAATAATTATTTTCATTTTATAAATTAAAGCCTTAAAGTTAAATATAATACTATCAGATTTTAAATATTTAGGGGACAGTGATATTTTCTAGGATACAATTGCCTATTGCAACTATAAATACTCACTATCTGAGGAAGAAAAAGATATTAATATGAAAACAAGAAATCTGTAAGTCTAAAAGAAATTCAACAAATCAGAATTTAAAAAAAAAAGGTATGCAACTGTAGAATGTCCTACCACTGGGACATATTATTAGACAACAACAGAGTCAGTCATCTGACAGGGTGAATACTTGTTAGGATAAACCAGAGGTGCCAAGTCCAAGGTTCATCACCTCTTCCAGACACATTTTACTAAGTTTTCCCACTTACTTTCTCTACTGTCAATCCCATGTTAAAAGTAAGTAAGGATGCTGAGAAGGAGGATTCTGGGAAGATGGTGGAGGAGGAAGCACCAGGAATTTCCCAGATTCTGGCAGAATCTGATACAGTTATTCTGTAACTCTAGAGTCCACTGGAGGCGTGAGACTTCCAGGGGAAGGCTTGGGGGATAAACTGTGGTGAATCATGCTCCATCTAGCTCTCAGCACAGCAGCAGCTGCCCAGCACAGCTCCACAGCACATGCCACATACACCTAAGGAGCAGCCTGCAGGCAGCTTGTGAGAACCATGGTGGGCAGAAGGACCCCATCCCACAAATGAGAAGGATCCATGCTTTGAAAACTGCTGCTCCAGAGAGCAGAGGTGACAACAGGCAGACAGTCATTGCTGTTACACCCCCATATTGTTGGAAAACCCTCCCCCACTGGATAAAGCCACTTCCACAGAATTTTAAAGGCCAGTGCCCCTTCCCCTTCTTAATTTTTCTTTATCCCTTTTGGGGAGCCAGACATGGACTAGGACATTCTAAAGCAATTGCATATATGGGGGAAATTAGGAAGTGACCACACACAGGTCCATGGGGAAGTGAAGACTCAGGAAATACCTGAGGAGACCTTAAGTTTAAACATCAGTCTAGTCCTTGGCACACAGTGAGCCAACAAGTTTTAAAAAATAATAATAAACAAAAACAGAGAACCTCAGGGAAAGGGAAAATCAGATTTCCAGAGTTGCCACGTTACTACTTACACATGACTCAGTTCAGTTCAGTCACTCAGTCACTTTGCGACCGCATGGACTGCAGCACGCCAGGGCTCCCTGTCCATCACCAACTCCTGGAGTTTACTTAAACTCATGTCCATTGAGTTGGTGATGCCATCCAACCATCTCATCCTCTGTTGTCCCCTTCTCCTCCTGCCCTCAATCTTTCCCAGCATCAAGGTCTTTTCAAATGAGTCAGTTCTTCGCATCAGGTGGCCAAAGTACTGGAGTTTCAGCTTCAGCATCAGTCCTTCCAATGAATATTCAGGATTCACTTCCTTTAGGATGGACTGATTGGTATGTGACTAGCTGCTTCTTCCTTACTACTTTTAAGATTCAAATGTTCAAACCAACAAAAAACTACAAGGTACACGAAGAAACAGAAACTATGGCTAGTTCAAAGCAAAAAAATAAATCAACAGAAACAATCTGCAAAAAAAAAATAGTGGATCTACTAGGAAAAGATTTTACGCCAATCGCCTTAAAGATGCTCTCCAAAACCAAAGGACAATGTGTAAAAAGTAAAGAAAATGACATATGAACAAAATGGAAATACCAATAAAAAGAAGTTTCTAAAAAGAAATTCTGCACCTGAAAGCACAATAACTACAGTGAATATTTCACAAGAGAGACTTAAGTGCAAATGTGAATAACTAGAAAAAGAATCAGTAAACCTGAAGATAAGGTTTGCTCCATGGAAATTACTGATTTTCAGGCATGGAGGGAGAAAAGGGTGAAGAAAAGTGAACAGAGCCTAAGGGACTGTGGGAGTCTCAGAATGAGACAAAGGGTAGAGAGAATATCTGAATACTCGCTGAAAACTTACAAAACTCGACTGATGATACAAATATCAATAGCCAAGAATCCCAACAAACTCCAAGTAAGATGTACTTCAAGAAACCCACACAAGACCTATTATAACCAAACTTCCAAAAGCCAGATACAATGAGAGAATCTTAAAAGTCGCAAGCGAGAAGCAACTCGTCACATACAAGGAATCTTCAATGAGGTTATTAGATTTCTTATCAGAAACTTTGGAGGCCAGAAGGCAGTGGGCCAACACATTCAAATTTCTAAAAGAATAAAACTGTCAACCAAGAATACTATAACCGGCAAACCACCCATCAAAAGTGAGACATAAAATAAGACATTCCCAAATAAACAAAAGCTGAAGAAGTTCACTAACATCAGGCATATTTTGCAAGAAATTCTCAAGGGAGTCCTGCAGGTTGCAATGAAAGGACACTTGATAAGAATTAGAAAACATACAAACAAATAAAGACCTCAGTAAAGGTAAACACACGGGCAACCATTAAAGCTGGGATTGTGTAACAACACTTTATAATCAGTTTTTGTTTTCTACATGACTTAAGAAACTAATACTTTTTCAAAATTATAAGTCTAAAAGTGAGTACTGGAAATTTAGTCTGTAACCCTTCATTTCGTTTTCTACATCATTTAAGAGACTAACATATTCAAAAGAATTATTAGTTTATGTTTTAGAGCACACAATGTAAAAAGATATAATTATATGATATCAACAGCTGAAAGGTATGAGGATCAAGCGGTAAAGGAGCAGAACTTGTGTATATGATTGAAGTTAAGCTGGTAAAATTAGTGTCATAGCTTTTGGATGTTAAATGTAATCCCCATGATAACCACAAAGAAAATATCTATAATAGATACAAAAGGAAATGAGAAAGGAATTTAAACATTTCACTACCAAAATATTAACTAAAAGCAAGACAGGACTAACACAGAAAATAAGGGTCAAGAAATCTATAATATATATAGAAAACAAACAGTAAAATGACAAATAATTCTTTCTAATCAGTGATTACTATGGATGAAATGGATTAAACTTGACTATCAAAAGACAAAGATGACATAATGATTAAAAAAATACATGATCCAACTATAATGCTATACAACAGGCTATTATGTGAAGAATTTCTAAAACGCAACAACCAAAGTAACTAAACAACTCAATTCAAAAACGCAGAAAGGATTGCTAAACATTTCTCCAAAGGCGATTTCAAATTATCAAATGACAATAAGTATATGAAAAGATGATGAACATTACTAATCATTAGGGAAATGAAAATTTTACTATATTCATTGGTTTGACAAAAATGTTCAAAGATATCATATGTGCGTTAGTCCAGAAACCTTCTCTCTTACCAGTGTTTGATTCCAAGTATCCAAGGGCACTATAATGGGTGTCTCTATAGACCCATCATGCCATGGATGACCCATGCTCTCTTTACTATTAGATACAGAGTCATTCGTGTCTTTAGTCAGACTGAAGAACCAGGAATCAAGGGGGTGGAAAATGGGAGTGGCGCCACTCAAGTGTTACTCTGGATGACTCACTAGCAAAACTGGTGCTTCCTGTCATCACAACTATATGCTCTGCTGGCCTAGAGGTCTTAGTTCCAAAGGGAGGAATGTTTCTGCTAGAAGACACAGAACTGGAAGTTAAGACTGTTGTTGAGCTCCTCTGGGTTCCTTCCACCTTTAAATCAACAAGCAGAGAAGGGAATTATGCTGTTGGCTGGTACAAGCGATCCTCATTATGAGGGAAACTAGTCAGCTGTACTGTGATGGAAGTAACGCAGAGTAGTCTGAATATATGGGAACCCGCAGGGTGTCTCTTAGTATCACCATACCCCATCATAAACTCAATACAAAGTAACAAGAACCCAATTCAAGCAGGACTATTAATGGCCAGACCCAGAATGAAGATTTGGGTCCTCTTACCAGGTAAAGAACCACAATCAGCAGAAGTTCTTGCTGAGGAAAATACAGCATGAGTAGCGGATGAAGGCAACTGTAACACCACCTACAACCTGACCGTTCACAGAACCAAGAACTATACTTATCAAGAGTACTTACCCCTTATTTTATTACGAATGTGTTTGTGTGTATGTGTGTTTGCACGCACGCAGGCATGCATGCACAAGAAGCAAATACTTTCGTTTTCTCCCCCCTCTTATTGCCTTATATGATGTAAGATGTGTATCATGGTATTTAAGTATTTTTAACTTTACATCACAGTATTTTAGTTATGGGTTATCAAGAACAGCAAACACTACCCAAGGACTTTGCATCCTTCTCGAGGAAAGGGTTAGTGGTTTCAGTTGTATAAAAAATAGCTAATCATGCTAGACAGAAATATGACCTTGTTGTTGTTTTTTTTTGGTGATAAGTGTGGTTTACGGGGTGCCAAGCTGACAAGGGGTAGACTGTGATAGTTAATTTTATGTGTCAACTTTTCGCCAAATGTTATTCCAAATGTTACTGCTATTGTTTAGATGACATTGACATTTAATTCAGTAGACTTTGAGTAAAGTAGATTACCCTTCATAATGGAAAGGGAGAAGGGGAAGGAGAAAAGATTACCCTCCAGTCAGTTGCAGGTCTTAACAGAAAAGACTGACCTCCCATGAAGTAGAGGGAACTCTGACAGCAGAGTACCCTAGGGCTCAAGCTGCAGTAGCGCTCTTCCATTGGTCTTTCGCCTACTCTGGAGAGTCTAGACTCATGAAATCCCTACAACCACATGAGCCAACTCCTTAAAACCTCTCTCTCTCTCCTTAAACATATTCACAAACACACACAATCCTTACACATACTCATACACACACACACAATCCTTACACATATTCACACACACACACTGCTTACACATATTCACACACACACACTCCTTACACATATTCACACATACACACACACAATTTTGTTCTGTTTCACTAGAGAACTCTGACCAATATAGCTGGTCACACTTTAAAATAAGGGTGTACTCTTAACAGTCTCTTTAACAAGTGGTGCTGGGAAAACTGGTCAGCCACTTGTAAAAGAATGAAACTAGAACACTTCCTAACACCATACACAAAAATAAACTCAAAATGGATTAAAGATCTAAATGTAAGACCAGAAACTATAAAACTCCTAGAGGAGAACATAGGCAAAACACTCTCCAACATAAATCACAGCAGGATCCTCCAAGACCCACCTCCCAGAATATTGGAAATAAAAGCAAAAATAAACGAATGGGACCTAATTAAAATCAAAAGCTTCTGCACAGCAAAGGAAACTATAATCAAGGTGAAAAGACAGCCTTCAGAATGGGACAAAATAATAGTAAATGAAGCAACTGACAAAGAATTAATCTCCAAAATATACAAGCAGCTCCTGCAGCTCAATTCCAGAAAAATAAACAACCCAATCAAAAAATGGCCAAAGAACTAAACAGACATTTCTCCAAAGAAGACAAAAAGATGGCTAACAAACACATGAAAAAATGCTCAACATCCCTCATAATCAGAGAAATGCAAATCAAAACCACAATGAGATACCATTTCACACCAGTCAGAATGGCTGCTATCCAAAAGTCTACATGCAATAAATGCTGGAGAGGGTGTGGAGAGAAGGGAACGCTCTTACACTGTTGGTGGGAATGCAAACTAGTACAGCCACTATGGAGAACAGTGTGGAGATTCCTCAAAAAACTGGAAATAGAACTGCCATATGATCCAGCAATCGCACTCCTGGGCATACACATGGAGAAAACCAGAATTGAAAGAAACACATGTACTCCAATGTTCATTGCAGCACTGTTTATAATAGCCAGGACATGGAAGCAACCTAGATGTCCATCTGCAGACGAATGGATAAGAAAGCTTTGGTACATATACACAATGGAGTATTATTCAGCCATCAAAAATACATCTGAATCAGTTCTAACCAGGTGGATGAAACTGGAGCCTATTATACAGGGTGAAGTAAGCCAGAAAGAAAAACACCAATATAGTATACTAACGCATATATATGGAATTTAGAAAGATGGTAACAACCCTGTATACGAGACAGCAAAAGAGACACAGGTGTATAGAACAGTCTTTGGGACTCTGTGGGAGAGGGTGAGGGTGGGACGATTTGGGAGAATGGCACTGAAGTATGTATATTATCATATGTGAAACAAATCACCAGTCCAGGTTCGATGCATGATATAGGATGCTCGGGGCTGGTGCACGGGATGACCCGGAGGGAGGATATGGGGAGGAGGGAGGTGGGAGGGGGGGTTCAAGAAGGGGAACACATGTACACCCAGGGCGGATTCATGTCAATGTATGGCAAAACCAACCAATATAATATTGTAATTAGCCTCCAATAAAAAAATAAAATAAATAAAAGGCTGGTGGGTACCACAGTGTTAAAATATTGAAATACTGTTTCACCAATGACCCATACTACTATAACGACAGTTCTCTGCACAGGAGAAGGGCATCAGGACTCAGCCCCAGTGCTATAATTTATGTCCACTGACTGGTTGTCACACTAGGGGTTCTAAATTAACATTGCTCCTGTTACACTATACATATATAACAATTACAAGTAACTTGAATGTTAAAATCAAAACTATGAAACCTTTAAGAAAAATAATTAGGACAATATCTTCATAACTTCAGAGTACGGAAGATCATCTGAATATGACAGGGAAACCACAAGTTGGAAGATTTATACAAATATACAATTATATAAAATAAAGAATAAAATAATCTACATACTAAAAGCAGAATAAAGTTAAAAAAAACAGGCCACAGTGTGAGAGAAAGTATTTTCAGTTCACATACGAAAACAACAAAGGACTATATGCAACATGAAAAGACTAACATCCAAAGTATGTAGAGCATTTCCCTGAATGAATCAGAAAAATACAAGCAAATCTATAAAACAGAACAAGCAAAGGGCTGATCTAGAGTTTAAAAAACTAGGACTCTCAAATGCCCAATAAACAAGTGAAAAGATGAGCAACTCTATCAGAAATTAGGAGACTGCTAATTAAAATGCAGTGAGAGAGAACTACGTCCCCATCAGACTGGTAAAAATTAACAAGTATTGAACAACCAAGAATGTGGGAAGAATGTGGGACAACTACTGTTTACTGCTTATGGCAGTATACATTTGTAAACCACTTTAAAAAGCAGTTTGGCATCTGAACATCAGGTTTCAAATAAAACAAGAGCTCACTGAGATGCTGTTTAAACTTAAAGCCAAAAACTGACAATGACCCAAATTTCAGACAAATGAAAGAATTGGTGAATTACCTGTGGCATTTGCACACTATGAATTAATACACAGCTCTGAACAAACTGAACAAACTATATCTATATACATCCACAGGAACAAATTTCACAATGTTAAATGAAAGAAGCAAGAAAGAATACATTCAATAATGAAGCGCACCCTGGTTTGACGGGTGGGCTACCCACCCACCCCCAGTGACCCCTGACCCTTCTCACACCGCTCTACCCTTTTTACAATAGCACTTCTGTTCTTGGACATCATCTAAGCTCTTTAAGAATGGGTCTTTGATTTTGGTTGCTGTTGTTCACTAGCACAGCCAAAGCACCTAAAACAGTGTCTCGTACATAGTACTTGCTCAGTAAATATTTGCTGAACAAATTAGAATACTTCCAATTATAAAAGCTCAAAAACAAGTAAAGCTAAATACCATATTGATTAGGAACACAGAACTATTTAAAAGATGTAATAAATACTACAAAAGTAATGGTATAAGTAACCACTGGGGTAGGGAAGACAAATGCAACAAGAGGGACACAAGAAATTTCTCTCTTAACCTAGACTTTGAAATGTACATAAATATGTATATAATATATATGTATAAATGTATGTGTTTTATATACATGGCTACACATAATATACTTCACAGTAAGAAAAACATTGAAAAAAATTACATTAGCATTTCTCTCCCTAATCCTACTCTACCTACAGCTTGACTCTGATTTATCCATCACCACTACGACCCAATTCAGGAGTCAGGTAACAACTAAAACAGTTCATGCTTCAGAACAGTCCAGGAATCTGACAGAAATTCTGAAACTTATACTGATTGGATTATACTGTTTCTTGAAATACTACTAGAAATAGAAGTTAAATATTGGTCAATAGAAAAGAATAGAAATTTTCACATCAACCAACAAGACATCAATAGGAAAAACTACTCCTAGGTGTCACCTATCAGATATACAAATACAGACATAAATACGCCTTGCTTCAGTATGTAGGAAATATCTCAAATATACCTGTATGCTGCCAAACTCAACGTTCTCATAATGGAAATGTGCACATTCAGCCATCTTCGGAAAGTGACCTTTAGTGAAGGGTAACCTGAAGTACATGAAATACATGAGATACAGGATCCTGGAAGAGTCAAAATTACTAAGCCTGAGGAGGAAATAAAACAGGTTTAAGGGCTCATGCAACAAGCAAAACGTTTAATAAGCACATGCGCATGAGCACATATATCCACTCAAACCTTTTCAGAAACACAGAGTCGAATGGAAATTACATTCAGTGCACAGGTCAAAACAAAAACAAAAAAATAAAATAAAAAGCATCGCTACAGTACTCTCCTGATCTTGACCCATGTCAATGGCCCTAGAAAAACTATGCTTTCGGTAAATGTCATGGAGACTGTGAACAGCCTGCTCTAAGCAGAAGCAGCATTCCCACCACAGAACACAAAACCAGCATTTACCTGTGAATGTTGTCACAGCCCATCAGTACTGGATTGGTGGGTCTGGATGCAGAATGAAAATTTTATCCTTGTCTTTCCTCCACTTAGGATAAAAACATAGCTATCTAACCCTTTACCAGGTGAAAAGATGCTTTTTCTATCTAAAATTGAAATGGATACCCTCAGATATTTCACTTAAAACACTGGCATCCACGTTAGGATTTCTCAAATGCAGAGCTGAGAAACAGCGATATCCTAACTCACAATACTAAAACTGACTTTTCTAAATGACTGACAGCATGTATTAAAGGTACCAAAAAAGATATACTTGGATTGTTACTATTGAACAAATGCAACCTAACAGAAAATGACATGAAAGTTATTCCAACAACAAATTTAAAGTATATTTTTAGACATGTAATCTTCAGACCTGTTCTGCTAACAGTTGAGTCATAATAGTATTCAACGTATGGACAGTAAGAGCTCATTTACTAAGAAATCTGGATAAAAGTTTTAGGAGAACTAAAGAACTGATTTTCATTTACTGGAACTCACTTAAAACTCACTGTAATATTATACTTACTTTTTCACATGTTTAACCTTCATACTGGCTGTACTGCCACATGTCTTAAGACTAAGGTCTCCAGGAATTTCTGGAACATCTGCTCCTCTGGCCTTAAAAAAACAAAGACAAAAGATTTATGACCATTTCTTTATTATGAATACATTTTTAAAAGCAGATTATAGCACATTTTAATGGTCCTGCTAACTCCATACCAAAAGAAATACATACTGATTTAATAATCTCTTAAAATTATAACTTACTTGATGTTTAATTGCTAAGAACAAGGAAAAACAGTCACCTAAAACTATTTAACCTTACTGTAAAAGGAAAAATTTTCTGTCAGACTAAGACTTTTCATTCTCTTATAATCACATTTTGAAATCAATTATTATTCTATGTGCCTCAGCACAAACTAAATTCTCCCCCCAAAGCGGCTGGAACAAAATAACCCTGGTTATGATGATTAATAAAAATCTAAGTGATAATGTGAACATAATTAGGAGATCACAACATACATTTTTCACACTAATATTTGAAAGCTCCATCTATGTAATACCTCCAAACTACCCTTAGTCTGCCAGTTTTCTTAGTGATTTTTTAAGTTTACATTCAGCTGCATCATTTTAACAGAAAACTGGAAAATCAAAAGATTCTTCACACTCCAGAGAAAGCAAACATCAAATCCAAGTATCTATCTTAAAAAAACAAACTTATGCTATACAATCTATGACTTGTAACAGAAAAACAACTGCTATAGTTAATGTCAAATAATGCAGTACAGGAGAATAATGCGGATCAAGCATTTAAAATGAGTTAAGAGGGGATTACCAAAGAAGATAAATACACACAATAAACTACTACTTAACCTTTAAAGGGAATGGCAAACCACTTCAGTGTACTTGCCTTGAGAACCCCATGAACAGTATGAAAAGGCAAAATGATAAGATACTGAAAGAGGAACTCCCCAGGTTGGTAGGTGCCCAATATGCTACTGGAGATCAGTGGGGAAATAACTCCAGAAAGAATGAAGGGATGGAGCCAAAGCAAAACCAATACCCAGTTGTGGATGTGACTGGTGACAGAAGCAAGGTCCAGTGCTGTAAAGAGCAATATTGCATAGGAACCTGGAATGTTAGATCCATGAATCAAAGGCAAATTGGAAGTGGTCAAATAGGAGATGGCAAGAGTGAACGTGGACATTCTAGAAATCAGTGAACTAAAATGGACTGGAATGGGTGAATTTAACTCAGATGACCGTTATATCTACTACCGTGGGCAGGAATCCCTTAGAGGAAATGGAGTAGCCATTATGGTCAACAAAAGAGTCCAAAATGCAGTACTTGGATGCAATCTCAAAAACGACAGAATGATCTCTGTTCGTTTCCAAGGCAAACCATTCAATATCACAGTAATCCAAGTCTATGCCCCAAACAGTAATGCTGAAGAAGCCGAAGTTGAATGGTTCTATGAAGACCTACAAGACCTTTTAGAACTAGCACCCAAAAAAGATGTCCTTTTCATTATAGGGGACTGGAACACAAAAGTAGGAAGTCAAGAAACACCTGGAGTAACAGGCAAGTTTGGCCTTGGAATACGGAATGAAGCAGGGCAAAGGCTACACATGGACATCACCAGATGGTCAACACCAAAATCAAACTGATTATATTCTTTGCAGCCAAAGATGGAGAAGCTCTATACAGTTAGCAAAAATAAGACTGGGAGCTGACTGTGGCTCAGCTCATGAACTCCTTATTGCCAAATTCAGACTTAAATTGAAGAAAGTAGGGAAAACCACTAGACCATTTAGATATGACCTAAATCAAATCCTTTATGATTATACAGTGGAAGTGAGAAATAGATTTAAGGGACTAGATCTGATAGATAGAGTGCCTGATGAACTATGGATGGAGGTTTGTGACATTGTACAGGAGACAGGGATCAAGACCATCCCCATGGAAAAGAAATGCAAAAAGCAAAATGGCTGTCTGGGGAGACCTTACAAATAGCTGTGAAAAGAAGAGAAGTGAAAAGCAAAGGAGAAAAGGAAAGATATAAGCATCTGAATGCAGAGTTCCAAAGAATAGCAAGGAGAGATAAGAAAGCCTTCCTCAGTGATCAGTGCAAAGAAACAGAAGTATGGGAAAGACTAAGATCTCTTCAAGAAAATTAGAGATACCAAGGGAACATTTCATGCAAAGATGGGCTTGATAAAGGACAAAAATGGTATGGACCTAACAGAAGCAGAAGATATTAAGGAGAGGTGGCAAGAATACACAGAAGAACTGTACAAAAAAAGATCTTCATGACCAAGATAATCACGATGGTGTGATCACTCACCTAGAGCCAGACATCCTGGAAGGTGAAGTCAAGTGGGCCTTAGAAAGCATGACTATGAACAAAGCTAGTGGAAGTGATGGAATTCCAGTTGAGCTATTTCAAATCCTGAAAGATGATGCTGTGAAAGTGCTGCACTCAATATGCCAGCAAATTTGGAAAACTCAGCAGTGGCCACAGGACTGAAAAAGGTCAGTTTTCATTCCAATCCCAAAGAAAGGCAATGCCAAAGAATGCTCAAACTACTGCACAATTGCACTCATCTCACATGCTAGTAGAGTCATGCTCAAAATTCTCTAAGCCAGGCTTCAGCAATACGTGGCCGTGAACTTCCACATGTTCAAGCTGGTTTTAGAAAAGGCAGAGGAACCAGAGATCAAATTGCCAACATCTGCTGGATCATAGAAAAAGCAAAAGAGTTCCAGAAAAACATTGATTTCTGCTTTATTGACTATGCCAAAGCCTTTGACTGTGTGGATCACAATAAACTGTGGAGAATTCTGAAAGAGATGGGAATACCAGACCACCTGACCTGCCTCTTGAGAAACCTATATGCAGGTCAGGAAGCAATAGTTAGAACTGGACATGGAACAACAGACCGGTTCCGAATAGGAAAAGGAGTACATCAAGGTTGTATATTGTCACCCTGCTTATTTAACTTATATGCAGAGTACATCATGAGAAACACAGGGCTGGAGGAAGCACAAGCTGGAATCAAGATTGCCAGGAGAAATATCAATAACCTCAGATATGCAGATGACACCACCCCTATGGCAGAAAGTGAAGAGGAACTAAAAAGCCTCTTGATGAAAGTGAAGAATAAAAAAATCATGATATCTCAATAGATGGAGAAAAAGAATGTGACAAAATTCAACATCCATTTATGTTATTAAAAAAAAAACACTCTCAACAAAGCCAAGTGCAGAGCAAATATATCTCAACCTAATAAAGGCTGTTTCTGACACAGCCACAGATAACATCATACTCAACAATGAAAAGCTAAAAATTTCCCCCCCCAAGATCAGGAAAAAGACAAGAATGCCCATCTTACCACATCTATTCAACACAGTTGAAAGTACTAGCCAGAGCAATTAGGCAAGGAAAAGAATACAAAAGGCACCCAAACTGGAAAGTGATAGCTTTATAATCACTATTTACTGATGACATGATATTATTATATAAAGAAAATCCTGAAGACTACACACACACACACACACACAGCTATTAGAACTAATAAATCTGGCAAAGTTTCATGATGCAAAAATCACTATACAAAAATCAGTTCCATTTGTGTAAACTAATGGTGAACTAACAGAGAAATTAAATCAATTTTATTTACAACTGAGATTCAATAAATTGAATAAAAAGAATACCCAGGAATTTACTTAACCAAGGAGGCGAAAGACGTAAACACTAAAAACTGTAAGACATGGGAGAAAAAAAAGTAAAAAAGACACAAACAAAAGAAAGATGCCCATGGATTGGGAGAATTAATACTGCTCAAACACTTACTCTATTCAAAGCAATCTTTAGATATACTGCAAACCTTACCAACATTCCAAAGGCATTTTTCAGAAAAATGAAAGTTTTAAAATTTGTATGGAACCACAAAAGACATGGAAGAGTCAAAGCAACCTTGAGAAACAAAGACAAAGCTGGAAGCATCATGCGTCCTGATTTCAAACTATATTATAAAGCTACAGTAGTCAAAACAGTATGATATGGTCAAAAAAATAGACACAAAGATGAATGGAAAAATATAAAAAGCCCGGAAATCAGTCGACTTGTATACTGCCAATAAAATACAACAAAGAAGCCAAGAGTACAGAATGGAAAAAGGACAGTGTCTTCACAAATGGTGTCAGGAAAACCGGACTGTCATAAGAAAAAAGAATAAAACTGAACCACTATCTTATAACACACACAAAAACTAACTCAAAAGGATTAAAGACTTGAATATAATATGTGAAGCCATTAAACTCCTAGGAAAAGACATAGTAGCAAGCTCCTTGACATCAGTCCTGGAGACGATTTTTAGCATTTGACAACAAAAGCAAAAGCATGAGAAACAAAAATGAGACAAGTGAGACTACATCTGACTAAAAAGCTTCTGCAGAGTAAAGGAAACCATCAACCAAATGAAAATGTAACCTATAAAATGGGAGAAAATATTTACAAATCATACATTTGTTAGAGATTAATATTCGAAATACAAAAGAACTCACTTAATACCAAAAAAAAAAAAAGAAAATTCAATTAGAAAAATGGGCAGAGGCTCTGAATAGACATTTTTCCACAGAAGACTTACAAACAGCTAACCTGTACATGGAAGGGTGCTCAACATGACTAATCATCAGTTCAGTTCAGTTCAGTCGCTCTGTCGTGTCCGACTCTCCGCGACCCCATGAATCACAGCACGCCAGGCCTCCCTGTCCATCCCTCAGTTCAGTTCAGTCGCTCTGTCGTGTCCGACTCTCCGCGACCCCATGAATCACAGCACGCCAGGCCTCCCTGTCCATCACCAACTCCCGGAGTTCACTCAAACTCATGTCCACAGAGTCGGTGATGCCATCCAGCCATCTCATTCTCTGTCGTCCCCTTCTCCTCCTGCCCCCAATCTTTCCCAGCATCAGAGTCTTTTCCAGTGAGTCAACTTGTCGCATGATATGGCCAACCATCACCAAATCCCGGAATGCACTCAAACTCATGTCCATCAAGTTGGTGATGCCATCCAGCCATCTCATTCTCTGTCGTCCCCTTCTCCTCCCACCCCCAACCTTTCCCAGCATCAGAGTCTTTTCCAGTGAATCAACTCGTCGCATGAGGTGGCCAAAGTATTGCAGCTTCAGCTTTAGCATCAGTCCTTCCAATGAACACCCAGGATTAATCTCCTTTAGAATGGACTGGTTGGATCTCCTTGCAGTACAAAGGACTCTCAAGAGTCTTCTCCAACACCACAGTTCAAAAGCATCAATTCTTCGGCGATCAGCTTTCTTCACAGTCCAACTCTCACATCCATACATGACCACGGGAAAAATCACAGCCTTGACTAGACGGACCTTGGTTGGCAAAGTAATGTCTCTGCTTTTTAATATACTATCAAGGCTGGTCATAACTTTCCTTCCAAGGAGTAAGCGTCTTCCAATTTCAGGGCTGCAATCACCATCTGCAGTGATTTTGGAGCCCCAAAAATAAAGTCTGACACAGTTTCCACTGTTTTTCCATCTATTTCCCATGAAGTGATGGGACCAGATGCCATGATCTTTGTTTTCTGAATGTTGAGCTTCAAGCCAACCTTTTCACTCTCCTCTTTCACTTTCATCAAGAGGCTTTTGAGTTCCTCTTCACTTTCTGCCAAAAGGGTGGTGTCATCTGCATATCTGAGGTTATTGATATTTCTCCTAGCAATCTTGATTCCAGCTTCTGCTTCTTCCAGCCCAGCGTTCCTCATGATGTACTCTGCATATAAGTTAAATAAGCAAGGTGACAATATACAGCCTTGACGTACTCCTTTTCCTATTTGGAACCACTCTGTTGTTTCATGTACAGTTCTGACTGTTGCTTCCTGACCTGCATACAGGTTTCTCAAGAGGCAGGTCAGGTGGTCTGGTATTCCCATCTCTTTCAGAATTCTCCACAGTTTATTGTGATCCACACAGTCAAAGGCTTTGGCATAGTCAATGAAGCAGACATAGATGTTTTTCTGGAACTCTCTTGCTTTCTCCATGATCCAGCGGATGTTGGCAATTTGATCTCTGGTGCCTCTGCCTTTTCTAAAACCTGCTTGAACATCTGGGAGTTCACGGTTCACATATTGCTGAAGTCTGGCTTGGAGAATTTTGAGCATGACTTTACTAATCATCAGGGAAATGCAAATCAAAATTACAACAGGTTATCACTTCATACCTGTTAGAACAGTTACTACCAAAAAGATAAAGAGGCATCAGCAAGAATGTGGAGAAGAGAGAAAACAGTACCTTTGTGTACTTGTAGTATAAATATAAACTGGTGCAGCCACTTCAGAAAACATTATGGAGGTTCCACAAAAAATGAAAACTGGAACTACCACATACTTCAGCAATTCCATTTCTGGGTATTTATCTTAAGAGAATGAACACCCTAATTTGAAAAAGTATCTGCATCCCTTTGTTCATTGCAGAATTCTCCACATTAGCCAAAAAATGGAAGCAACCTAAGTATTCACTGATTGATGAATGGATAAAGAAAATGTGGTATATATACAACAAAGGAATATTATTCAGCCATAAAAAGAAAGAAATCTTACCATTTACAACAACATAAATGGACCTTGAGGGCATTATGCTAGCTGAAATAAGTGCCAGGGGAAATATCAATAACCTCAGATATGCAGATGACACCACCGTTATGGCAGAAAGTGAAGAGGAACTAAAAAGCCTCTTGATGAAAGTGAAAGAGGAGAGTGAAAAGTTTGACTTGAAGCTCAACATTCAGAAAACGAAGATCATGGCATCTGGTCCCATCACTTCATAGGAAATAGATGGGGAAACAGTGTCAGACTTTATTTTGGGGGGCTCCAAAATCACTGTGGATGCTGACTGCAGCCATGAAATTAAAAGACGCTTACTCCTTGGAAGGAAAGTTATGACCAACCTAGATAGTATATTAAAAAGTAGAGACATTACCTTGCCAACAAAGGTCCGTCTAGTCAAGGCTATGATTTTTCCAGTGGTCATGTATGGCTGTGAGAGTTGGACTGAGAAGAAGGCTGATCGCCGAAGAATTGATGCTTTTGAACTGTGGTGTTGGAGAAGACTCTTGAGAGTCCCTTGGACTGCAAGGAGATCCAACCAGTCCATTCTAAAGGAGATCAATCCTGGGTGTTCATTGGAAGGACTGATGCTAAAGCTGAAATTCCAATACTTTGGGAAGGATCGGGGGCAGGAGGAGAAGGGGACGACAGAGAATGAGATGGCTGGATGGCCTCACCGACTTGATGGACATGAGTTTGAGTGAACTCCGGGAGTTGGTGATGGATAGGGAGGCCTGGTGTGCTGTGATTCATGGGGTCGCAAAGAGTCGGACACGACTGAGTGACTGAACTGAACTGAAACAAGTAAATCTTTTGAAAGTTCTCATCACAAGAAAAAAACCTACAGTTATATATTGGTAATGGATGCTAACTAGACTCATGGTGAACATTTCACAATATACATATATACAGAAACATTATATTGTATACCTGAAACTAATTCATAATATAGCAATTATATCTCAATATAAAAATGATTATTTACAAAATTTTTAAATTTTTAACAATTCAGAAATCTCTGATTTTCTTTTAGATATATATTTAAAAACTAATATTCTGGCCATACAATACAAATCAATAAAAGTTCAACACTTACGCCCTTTTATTTCTAAAGCTACTAAAACATTAAATACATGAAATTGTTTTGGAGAAACATTTATAAGGGTTTCTCTTAATAATAAACTTCATTCTCAACATAATATTTAATACAGACTATTATTGAAAGAGAAAAAGGTTCCCAACTTTCTTTACTCTTACTTCCTCATTAAAATTAGTATAACTTTCTAGACAAAGTGTAGTAAAATAGCAGTTCAAATCTCATTTATATCCTTTTCATCATTCACTGTACACTTTTTGCAATCTTGCAATGTACTATTTATTGAGTATAATCATTTTTAAAGAAAACTATAGCACCTGCCTTCAAGAAGTTTACACATAAAAAAATTAGAGTACCAATATAAAAATAAAAGATACTAAAAACATATGATACAAACAGTAATCTCCATAGACAAACCAATGGGAACTCCAGGAAACAGAATGCAATTACTTTTCATGTATACAGCATATGACATTTTAATACAGAGTAAATGAACCACCACAGAACAAATATCACCTTTCTTCCCATTCAGTAAACTCAATGTAGATTTACTGCAGGTTATCAAAATACAGGAGCAAACAGTGAAAGATTTTTACATGGACGAAAGAATTTATTGAATATCCTTTCAATGGCATGCTGGAACCTCCACGGATTACTTGATTCAATAGGGAGGTGTGGGGGGCCTATTTGTTTTGACTAGACTATTTCACATGTCTTAGAGTAGAAATTTGCAATGTAACATTATGCTAAAAGGAAAATATCAAGACAAGAAACTATTGAATTCTATAAATGCCTTATAAACAATGAATATGCAAGTAAAATCATATACTAATAAACTGAAGTGTTTGGCAATCCCTGAGTGAAAAGGCATTTTCAAAAATGAAATATGTAAAATCTTATCACAAATCTGCAATGACAAATGAACATTTGCATTCAATTTGGATAAGAATCACTAACTTTTAACTTTAATTAAGTAAAATGTTATTCTCCACAAAACAAATTTCATTGTTCTTATTGATGGATATGAATTACAAAAAGTTATAAAAGATTAAATGGATAACTCAAACTTCTGTGGAAAAACTACACTGCAAAGGAATTTTCCACCTAACTATTAACAAACAAAAACTGCTTTTCCAATATCTCAGTGAATGTAAACTCCATTCTTCAGGTTGATCAGTCAAAAAACTTGAAGTCATCCTTGACATCTCTTTATCTCATTCTCTATGTTCATTCATTAGTTTAAAAAAAAAAAAAAACAGTTGGCTCGATCTGTGAAACTATTGGTACATCCAGAGTCTAGTCATTTTTTATATCTACCATCCTGGTTCAAGCTACCATCATTGTCCATCTATCATAACAATCTTCCAACTGGTCTCTATCTCCTCCTCTTGTGCCTCCTTCTTTAGCCTACTCACAGCGATGAGAGATTTCCTATAAAATTTTAAGCCAGATCATGTCACTTCTTGGCTAAAAATCCTCCAACGGTTTCCCAGCTTACTCAGCATAAAAAACCAAAGTCCTCATATAATGGACTACAAGAAACCACTTCTCTGATCTCATCTTTTCCCAGTTCAGTTTCAGCCACATCCTACTCGTATGCCTTCCAACTTGCTTTTTAATTCTATGCCACAGCCTTTAACTTGTTCTTCCACTGCCTAAAATGATCTATTCCCAGGTAAACACACTCCCTCACACCCCTCAGGAGTCTGCTCCAATCTTAACTTCCCCTAGAGGCCTTCTTCCCATCCTGTATAGGGAGCAACCCTCTTCACACTGTGTTCCACCAGTCTGGGACCCCACCACTCTGCATTATTTCTACAATGGCATGGACCACCACATGACATACTATACATTTAATTATTTGCTACTTCTCCTACCTCATTAAAATATAAGCTCCACAAAGGCAGGAAATGTGGGTGTTTTATTCACAGCTCTGCCCGAGAGTCTAGAATTAGTGCCTTGAATAGATTATTTGCTCAACAGGTATTTCCTGAATAAATGAGTAAAGCAACAGCAAAAAAATTTGTTTCTGTGAGTAATGCTTCCCCTGTTCCTTTTCTTTATGTAAGTAAAACATACATACACACATTTGCATAAAACTGATTTACCATTGCACTAAGTGTTTCCTCCCAGTCAGGCCGCTCGCGAGGGTGAACGTTTCTGTGTAGTTCTGGAACAAAATCATCCTCTTCAGAATGTACTGAGGACTTCATCTTCCTAGAGACCAAAACATGAAAGACTCTGATAAGAATTCCCATTTCTAATAAGGCCTTCCAACAACTACAATCCAAAGGATACGTCTAGACCTGGATATTTCCAATTCAAAGGAAAAAGAAGAGAGTACACTTTCTTTAAATTGTGGGAACAAGCTTTACTAACTTGCTTTCTCCCTCATTAAAGAACTGTTTGATTCTGACACACACTCCTTTTATATTTTTTGAGATTCTTGTTCATAACAAAAAAACTACACTTGATAGTAAAAGTTCCACAGAGAAGTCTAAGAGACACGTTTCTTGAGAACTGACCTTAGGGACTGCTTACTCACAAGCGTATCTTTTCTTGATCTCTGGAGTAAATCCCAAGCAGCAATACAACTCTGCTTTTCTCTTTCATTCCCCACAGTCTTTATATCTTTTAATTTCTGGTTTTAGTCTATTTATGTCTGCTTGTGAAAGAATGTATTTAAATTCTACTGAAGAGAAGAACATCTCTGAGACATAACTAATGTGGTCAGTTTGGTGTTCTAAGTTGTAAAACTGAAGCTACAAGGTGGCTATGTGTCTGTAAGTGATAAAAGTTAGTATCTGTCATCATAGGGAATAATATACTTTCCTACCCTCAGAGCATATTAATAAATTAGATTGTAAAGACCAACCTTGATAGCATATTAAAAAGCAGAGACATTACTTTGCCAACAAAGGTCCGTCTAGTCAAGGCTATGGTTTTTCCAGCGGTCGTGTATGGTTGTGAGAGTTGGACTATAAAGAAAGTTGATTGCCGAAGAATTGATGCTTTTGAACTGTGGTGTTGGAGAAGACTCTTGAGAGTCCCTTGGACTGCAAGGAGATCCAACCAGTCCATTCTAAAGGAAATCAGTCCTGGGCGTTCATTGGAAGGACTGATGCTGAAGCTGAAACTCCAATACTTTGGCCACCTCATGCAAAGAGCTGACTCATTGGAAAAGACCCTGACGCTGGGAGGGATTGGGGGCAGGAGGAGAAAGGGATGACAGAGAATGAGATGGCTGGATGGCATCACCGACTCGATGGACATGAGTCTGGGTAAACTTGGGGAGTTGGTGATGGACAGGGAGGCCTGGAGTGCTGCGATTCATGGGGTTGCAAAGAGTCGGACACGACTGAGTGACTGAACTGAACTGAAAGCCCCTTAAAATATTAAAGCTATGTTCCGGCTGGTTTATATGGTCTATTAAGTGCTTCAGTTCAGGTCAGTTCAGTCGCTCAATCGTGTCCGACTCTTTGCGACCCCATGAATCACAGCATGCCAGGCCTCCCTGACTATCACCAAATCCTGGAGTTCACTCAAACTTAAGTCCATCGAGTTGGTGATGCCATCCAGCCATCTCATTCTCTGTCATCATAAATCTAATATTCCCAGAATTCCCAGAAAATAAAGAAACTGAACTTCTAACACTAACAGGGTTAGCTATGTTGGTGGTGAAAACAGAACAGAGGTGATTTCCAAATGAAAATGCCTGATAAAATTCTTACTACATACAATTTTACCATGCAAAAATCACAAAAAGTATCAATAGGTATATAGTGAAAAATCTTCCTCCCTTCCCTGTCTCCAGTCTGCCCATTAAATTCCCCACTTTATATGCTCTTTCAGACTTTATGAATATATGTACATTCATATACATAATTTTTCATGTATATTAAAGAATATATCCACAAAAAGCAAAGTATAAAAGCAATGTATAAATATGCTATTCTTTGTGTAAAAAATAGAATAACTTTATTCCTTCATCTCTACCCTACTCTTTACACCTGGGTCTCGTGCATTGCCGGCAGATTCTTTACCATGTGAGCCACCAGGGAAGCCCCCAGAATACTGGAATGGGTAGCCATTCCCTTCTCCAGGGAATCTTCCTGACCCAGGGATCAAACCATGGTCTCCCTCATTGAAGGGAGATTATTTACTGTCTGAGTCACCAGAGAAGCCCATGTTGTTCAGTAGCCAAGTTGTGCCCAACTCTTCACAACCCCAAGGACTGCAATACTTTTTACATAAAAAGTATCATGTTTCACACTGTTGTGTAGTTTTCTAATATTTTCTGAAGGACTTTCCATGTCAGTATATAAAGAGCTTCTTTGCTATTTTTATAACTGTGCAACTCTGGGAGTTGGTGATGGACAGGGAGGCCTGGCGTGCTGTGATTCATGGGGTCGCGGAGAGTCGGACACGACTGAGCGACTGAACTGAACTGAACTGAATATACCACTGTGGAATATCATAGATATTCCATAATTTAACTCATCCATTACTAGTGAATTCTTCAATTATTTCCAATCTTTCACTATTACAAACTATACTACAAGTTTATAAGATGTCATTTCAAGATATGTTCAGTATATATGAAAGGCAAATACTCAATGATGAAAAAAATTCTTTTATAAAGTAGCCCATTTTTCTGTTGGATTTTTGGTCTTTTTCTTATCTCTTTTTAAATTCTTTAAAGAAATTAGTTCTTCATTTGTAATATGAATTCCAAGTATTTTTAACAGGCTGTCATGTGTCCTTGCTTATTTTGTTTTCTATAATGCAGATGTTTTATATTTTATGTAGCTGAATTTCACAACCCTTTCTGAGTTTTGCATTTTAAGTCATTTCAAAATGCCATCCATGATCCAAAACCTATTTTTAAAAAAAATTTTCCCATGTTTTCTTTTGAATTTTTCGTGGTTTCATTTAATACATTATACCTTATTCAATCATTTGGAAATTATCTTTGGTATGAGGCAGGTCTCCAATTTTCCTTATTTTTCACAGATGCATAGTCAGTTTTCCCCCCAAAGAATTCATTGAATAGTACATAATGTTCCCGTTGGCTTTGGAGAAGCCATCTTTGCCATATCTTCCTATGTATTAGGGTAAATTTCTAGGCTTCCCATTTCACCCCCTTATGCCCTCTATTCATACCAGTACCACAAGGTTTTAATCGCTGAGACTTCATACCATAGTATCTGGTTGCACTCATCCTCTTCCTAGCCTTGCTTTTTTTTCTCTCCCCAAAGTTTCTTGACTCAATTACTTAGTCAAGGTCAATTTATTTCAAAACCAAATTACCTAGGTTTTTAAAAAAGCATTCTTATTATCACATTAACTTTATAATAAACTAACATCTTTATGATGTCGACTATTTTGTTATGAACAAGGTATGTATCTTTTCTTTTGTTCCAAACTTCTATGTCCTTCAGCAATATTTTAAATTTTCTTCACATAGGTCTTGGAGTTCCTTCAGTTCATTTCAGTTCATTTCAGTCGCTCAGTCGTGTCTGACTCTTTGCGACCCCATGAATCACAGCCTTAGTAAGTTTATTTCTGAGCATTTCATCTTTGTTGTTGCTCTTAAAAATGGCACCTTTTCTTCCACTATGTCTTCTAACTGGTTACTGTTGGATACACTGTTAGTAGCCCTGTTTTGCAAATGGGAAAACTGAAATGTATTAACACATCTCAGGCATTCCAGATGCAATGGACCGCTTTCTACTAGAAGATCCCACCTCCCAGCCTGAAGAGGACACTGAAACAAGCAAGTCTCACCTCTGGAGACCCACTGGACTGGGTGACAGACACCCGAAAACTGAAATGTATTAACACATCTCAGGCATTCCAGATGCAATGGACCGCTTTCTACTAGAAGATCCCACCTCCCAGCCTGAAGAGGACACTGAAACAAGCAAGTCTCACCTCTGGAGACCCACTGGACTGGGTGACAGACACCAAGATTCTGCCTCACTGAACGCTCCCCTCAGAAGCTTTCCCTCAAAAGCCGTGAAAAAAACTACCTGTGAACTTCTCATTCAAGACTGCATATATGTTGAGAAATGGAGCTTTCCTTCTCCAAGTTTCTGAAAAGGCAGTAAGTCAAATAAAAGGAAACTAAATCCTTAAAAGATTAACACTGGGTGGGTTCAGCAGGCCAGAAATCTTCAACTTCTGGAAGACAAAGAAGCAAATGGGATCACACTGACCGGTAAACCAGTGTGGAATAACAGAGGTTCAAGGAGGCTATACTCCCACTTCTCCCCACAACAAAAGAGGCACTTGCCCCCAAGGAACTAATAAAAACTAGAAAATTACTCTGTAAATAAATTTAACAATCAATTAGAGGGACTAGGGCTATTAACAAGGGTGTGTTCACCTAAGAAAGGCAGAAGCTATAGCATCATGGGACCACCTCAGAAAATCCAAAATGGGAAGAGACAGAGAAGAGCAATATTGACCTGAGCAGTAAACAGCTGCGATTCTTTCAGTCAGAACAAACAGAACATGCATACTTAGCGAACAAAGCTACAAAGTTAAAGCAGAAAAGACAATAACCTAAATGCATTATCATATAAATATTAAGTCAGTGATACATAAGAACAAGAACACTTAAAAATCACTTCTCCACTCAAACTGAATCTGAAAGATTAAAGAGAAAGATGAAATTAATGGCCTAAAGAATAAGAAATACCTCAAATCACAAAATCAAAATGTGAAGATCAATTGCTCACCTGATGCAAAGAGCTGACTCACTGGAAAAGACCCTGATGCTGGGAAAAATAGAAGGCAGGAGGAGAAGGGGGCGACAGAGGATGAGGTGGTTGGATGGCATCACCGACTCGATGGACATGAGTTTGAGCAAACTCAGGGAGATGGTGAAAGACAGGGAAGCCTGGAGTGCTTCAGTCCATTGGGTCACAAACAGACATGATTAGCAACTGGAAACATCAATGACAGATACATCATGAAAGAAACACTAAGGAGATCAAATATGCAATAAATAGATTCCATGAGGAGAAAATTATTACTGATAAAAGAGGTAATAATTAAATTAACAATAAAATTCTAAAAATCTTTCCTAATATGAAAACTTAAATCTATAGACTGAAAGCCACTGAGGTCCAATTAAAGATTTGATGACAAAATACACATAACTAAGAATAAAAAGAAAATTTTACATGCATTCAGAAAGAATAAGTTACCTACAAAGGAAAAGAAAAAAAAATAGCAATGAGTATAGGCAAGAAATCAGAGTACATCACTCATAAACTTATCTGAACAAAAGATTCAAGAAAATATCAACTAAATAACAAATGGACCAGGACAGACACATTAAGATGGAATATGATTAAAAAGGAGAGGAAACAATGACACATATAACTAAATCTGACTGAATGGCAAAAAATAGTAAAATCATTTCAGTAAAACACTGGGCTTGGGGGTAGGGACAGAATTTGTTGTATCGTTGCTAAGTCATGTCTGAGTCTTTGAGACCCCGTGGACTATAGCCCAACAGGCTGCTCTATCCATGGCATTTTCCAGGCAAGAATACTGGAGTGGGTTGCCATTTCCTTCTCCAGGGGATCTTTCCGACCCAGAGATTGAACCTGCGTTGCCTGCATTGTGGGAGGAAGGATTCGTTACTACTGAGCCACCAGGTAAGCAGGGGCAAAATGGTGATAAACAAAAGACTCATGGGGGGTTCAGTTCAGTTCAGTTCAGTCATGGGGGATTAGGGGACTGAGAGAAGTACTCTAAAGACCTTATCTTAAAAGGAAGGGAAACAGGGAGGAAAAGAGAGAGCCAAGATGAGGGGAAACAGCACACGTGAGGGAAAGAAACTGATTTGAAAATATGAGAGCATGAAAAGGAAGCTAATCACTAATGGAAAGTAAAAGGATAACAGGCGACTTCAAAAATTAACGGCTTTGCTTGTTCTGATTGCACTCTTCCCAGGTTTGTCACTTTATATACATATTTTAAAAGACATTGACTGTATTACATTTATAAACAGAGCTTTAAGTGTTTCAAGGAATTTTAATTACTAAGTTTGAACATGCAACTGACTGTTTAGGGGGGCTTAATGCTTAAGCTGAATCCAAAACTTAAGGAGAAATAAGATTTAAAATTTTTAACTTTAAATACACAACTTAATAGCCAGGAACTCTGATACAGTTTTATAATTTTCTGTGCTCTCAGGCCCTTCTTGTACATTAAAAAAAAAAAACCTCAGACAGACATAAGAAAGGCTCACCCTGGATTCCATCCCAAAGAGTTTAATTAGTGAAATACCAAGAAATTCTTGTACTGGCATGCTTCATGGTTAAGACAGACTCATTTCACACATTAACAAAGACAGCCTAATGGCTAGACTCCAACACTGAACAAAATTTTCTGAGATTAAGCGACGTTCATATCAGACTCCGACTACCATTAAATTTATTATTTATATGAGACTGATGAGATGACTTTGGGTGAAAGTTATATTTCATATTGAAAGAATATTTCAGGGAGTAAACTATACTCCAGATCACACATCCAAAGTTACAGAGTAATAGAAATATCTTTTCTAGTTTTTTGCAAAATACACATTTTTTTTTGTATTGTACATAACAGACTATTAAGGGTGTGATGACCACAAAAAGTCACAGAGTTTAAAATAGGTCTGGGTGTGACACTGATATATATGTCAATGATAAACTGTTATTGCTACCTCTCTATCCTGGGATTCCTAAAATGAGAAATTTCTACAGAAGACAAAAGAACAGTGAACATATTAAAAGCAAAGAATTGTGGGTTTCCAGAGGAATTTAGCCATTGAAATAGCCATCCTAGATCTGAAAGAAGATATAGATCTGAAAGAATATCTAGATCTGAAAGATCTAGAAAAACTAACATATTCCAAGCCCTTGTTACCTATTTGGACTGCTGCAAAATCTTTCAATTCAAAATCTTCTTTTACCTTATTTCAAATAAGGCAGAGAATGAATAAAGCAAGCAAGCAACCAACCAATCAGATGCATGAACCATTCATTATTAGCTTTATGATGCTATAAACCAACAAACACATTTCAAAAAAAAATTAAAATATGTACGCCATATTATCTAGCTTAACTAGAGTCAGAAGCTTCTCTTCTTAAAAACAACTGTCTTATAATGGAGATAAAAGTGAAGATCTGACTGAGATCTGGGCATCTGTAGACTCTGATTTTTAAAGGTATACAAGTTCTAAAAATGTGATTTAATTATACACACATATCATCTCTGTAAATGTTTCAACTCTATGTCATTGTCTGTCATACATACTAGGCTATGTATCTAGAATAACGTGATACTAGAGAACAGTAATCAAGGTCATATGATAAACCTTTCTGCCCTCAAATGCCAAAAAACTATACCCACTCATGATCGTGAGTCAGTAATAATTCCCAGGTGTCCTCCAGGTCGTTATCTTTAAAAGGTCACATTGTATGCACTATTTCACTTTTATGTTGGCTGCATAACTGATATATCACCAGTGCTCAAAAATTCCTCAAAGAAGGAATTTCAGAACTGAGAAATAAGTTGTAGCTTCTTAAAGGCTGTTATTTACTAGAAAATAACATTTAGCAGCAGATATAAAAATTTTTTTTACAAAACTGAAGTCTTTTACTTTCAACATTAGTTATACTTATCTACACATACTGACAATATGGTTTATGTGGCTGTCTGAGCTACAAGTTCCTCATCTGAAAATGGGAAATAACAATACCTACTTGTTAAAGGTTGGGGGCGGGAGGAGAAGGGGACGACAGAGAATGAGATGGCTGGATGGCATCACCGACTCTGTGGACATGAGTTTGAGTGAACTCCGGGAGTTGGTGATGGACAGGGAGGCCTGGCGTGCTGTGATTCATGGGGTCGCGGAGAGTCGGACATGACTGAGCGACTGAAGTGAACTGAACTGAATTGGCTATACCCCAAAACAAAATTTTTAAACTTTTTAAAAAATATAAGAAAAAAAAGAATGAATTTAAATCTAATTCATAAGTTAGATGGAAATTAGACTGTAATCATAACAACAGTTTAGTTAATGCATATCAGCACAGATTTTAAAGAAACAGGTAAAACTTTTCTATGTTTTTTAACTATTAACCTGATTTTACAAAAACAACTGTCGCAGACAACACTGAGTTTACCATAGCTTCTCTCAAGGTTACAGCTACAACTCCCATTATCCAACCCTCACCTTCGACACCCACACACATTTTTTCTGCAAGGTATCTCAGCTGGAACATCAGGGTGAAAACTATGCAAGCCCTCTGCTGCTCATTTCCTCATGTCTGACTGCTGAACAGGTGAGAAACACTGCATGCAACGTGGCCTTGCCTTGATCTCTGTCACCCTTATAAATAAAAGAAGATCAAATCTCAAAGACATACTTGGTTTGGGAGAGTCATGATGACAGTCAGATATGAAATAATATTGTCAACAGGACAAATGCCCTAAGGAGTCATGGTTTCCTAAAGCAATGCACCACCTAACTCAGTTTCTCGGGGATGAAAATGTAGTCCCATAGTCCTAAGGAGAACAAAAACTCAAGTCTACATAGGTGAACTGTCAAAAGAAAACCCCAGACAGCCTCCTGTTGCCTTGCAAGTAAATGGAGGATCTTGGAACCAAGTCCATCACAGCAACAAGGACCAGGCTGTCTCCTCCTTTGACAAACAGGCCGAAATAACTTCCACGACTTTAACACCAGGCCAAACAGTTCTCACACAATAAATACCTTATTCCCACTGACTGTTCATGACACATGGAGCGTATTTAAGACTATGGAATATGTGATATGAAACATCAGCACACCTTGGGAGAGAAGTAGCTTAGGCCAGTAAGAAAGGCTAAAATAAAAACTATAGAGAGAATGAGAAAGTTGACACAAAAAAAGACTTTCACATGCTAATAAAATGGTCATTTTCATACTTTCATACTTTTAACACTGTGAATTATTCCTTAAAATTCAAAACATACTTCCTATTCATTTTAACCCACACTAAATTTGTTAATCAGTGGTATCAAGAGTTCCTAACATTCAGTGTGATACATGTGAAGTGTTATTGTTCAGTCATGTCCGACTCTTGGCAACCTCACAGACTGTAGCCCATCAGGCTCCTCTGTCCGTGGAATTCTCCAGGCTAGAAAACTGAAGTGGGTAGCCACTTCCTTCTCCAGAGGATCTACCCAGGGTCAGAATCCAAGTCTCCCGCAATACAGGCAAATTCATTACAGAATGAGCCACCAGGGAAGCCCCAACATTCAATCTCATCTGTCATTTAACCTAGACTTTAAAAGTAAAATCTGTGAATAAAGAAATCCTTTGAGAAAGACTCTTTTTCGAACAGTAAAGACAAGATCTGATGAAAATAATGATCCAGTCTTCTACCCAACTACCCATAGATAAAATTGTAAAAGGTGTTTTAATTGTCCATGTGGGTGGCAGTGATAATATGTAGTACAAACTTCTTCGAGGTTTTTTTTTTTAGTATCTCCAAAAGAATTTGTTACACCTGTTGAAAAATAAAAGCCTCCTATTTGTAACAGCACAACAAAATTAATACACAAATGGTACTGTGTGTACAAGGCGGGTGAGACCTCTTTCTTCGCTAATGCATTGAACTTGGAGAGCTGCTTAATCAGGTGGCCTTCCCAAACACTTCATTTATAAAGATACAATTAGAGATCAAACCAAGAGAGATTTGCTGGGGCAGGTGGGAGGAGGAGAGCTATAAGGTGAGTGAAATATAAGGTCAGAGACTTTGATCCATGAAATAATTAATCTGGATGTAATCAAAATGTTTCATACACATGAACAAAAGCAGCCACAGACACACACACGGGAACATATTCCAAGGAAAAAAGAGGAAGAAAAATTTCTTAGAATCAGATCCAAGTCACTTCTGTTAGGTACAAATCAGATACAGGAAGGGGTAATAGTTCATTATGAGTCTCTACCTGAAATTCCTGAAATGCTACTACAAAACCTGTCTAACACCTTCTCTTCCTGGTGTTCTAACAAGTCATTTAAAATGCCTTTTACAAGCGCAGGGCAAGTTATGGAATGAAGAATGCTGTATACACAACTAGAAACCCGTACTCTTCAGCTCCAAATCTTCCCCCAGAGAAAAGAAATCTTACTGAAAAGAGGTTAAAACAAAGAGGATGGGAGGGTTGGGGAGCACAGATGAGGGAGGTGGAGGGAGGGACAAAGGTGATACAGAGAGAAAGAACGGACTGGGATTCCGTATTTACCTGAAATGCTCTTCCCCTTCCCCCTCTTCACTGCCAGTCACCGGGGTTATAACTTCCGAATCCAACCAAAACACACTATCATCTCCCGATGTGCCACTCTCACTTCCAGCCTCCATCGTGTCTTTCAGAAGTTTAAACCTCAAGGCATGGGCGAGAGCACGGCAGTGTCCAGGCTGTTCAGCTCTACCGATGTACACACAGGCATGCCGCTCGGGCACCAGTAATAACGTGATCATGCGGGGCCAAAGGCTGTTACGTGCAAGGTTAATTACAGCTGAGGCAAAGACAGGAAGTCCCACGAAGCACCCTCAATGTGTCAGACTGCTACACCTGGGACACCGGACCCCTCCCACTGCCTTAGGCTGCGTGACCTACATAACCAAACACACAACCCAAATGAAGGTGAGTTTTCACCAATTCCTATTCATTTAATAATTATTTCTCTCTTCTCAAGCTTTCTAGCTATTAGGTTGACTTTTCTTACCTATATCCCTTTTCTACCTCAGTTCAGTTCAGTCGCTCAGTCGTGTCTGACTCTCTGCGACCCCATGAATCACAGCACACCAGGCCTCCCTGTCCGTCACCAACTCCCAGATTCACTCAAACTCATGTCCATCGAGTCAGTGATGCCATCCAGCCATCTCACTCTCTGTCGTCCCCGTCTCCTCCCGCCCCCAATCTTTCCCAGCATCAGAGTCTTTTCTAGTGAGTCAACTCTTCACATGAGGTGGCCAAAATATTACTATTTTTTAAATTTTTATTAGATATAGTAGACCTGAAAAGCACTGTGAACCAATTCAACATAATTAAAATGTATACAATTTTCACACAACAGTAGTGTAGAAATTCTATTCCCGTTCCCCTTAAATTGAAGTACAGCTGATTTACAATGTCATGTTAGTTTCAGGTGTACAGCACAGTGATTCAGTTATACATACGCGTGTGAGTGTGTCTGTGTATTCTTTTTCAAACTCTTTTCCCTTACAGGCTATTACAAAATTATTGAGAATAGTTCCCTGTGCTATACAGTAGGTGTTTGCTGGTTATATATTTTATATAGTAGGGTGTATATGTTAATCTCAACCTCCTAATTTATCCCTCCCCCTGGTTTTTCTCCTTTTCTAAGTCTGTGCGTCTACTTCAATTTTGTAAATAAGTCCACTTGTATTTTTTTTTTAGATATAAGCAATATCATATGACATTTGTCTGTCTGACTTGCTTCATGCAGTATGATCATCTCTAGGACCATCCATGTTGCTGCAAATGGCATTACTTCTTTTAACTTAAGCTGAGTAATATTCCATTATGTATAGGTACCACATCTTCTTTATCCATTCATCAGTCAATGGACATTCAGATTGCTTCCATGTCTTGGCTATTGTAAACAGTGCTATGAACACTGTGGTGCATGCATCTTCTTTAATTACATTTTTCTCCAGATATATGCCCAGGAGTGGCACTACAGGATCATATGGCAACTCTACTTGTAGTCTTTTAAGGATCTTCCATACTGTTCTCCATAGTAGCTGTACCAATTTACAATCCCACCAACCGGGCGAGAGGATTCCTTTTTCTCCACACCCTCTCCAGCATTTATTATTTGTAGACTTTTTGATGATGGCCATTCTGACCAGAGTAAAGTGATGCCTACTTCATTATACGTTTGATTTGCATTTCTCTAATAATTAATTAGTGATGTCAGGCATTTTTTCACATGACTGTTGGCCATCTACATGTCTTCTTTGCAGAAATGTCTAGTTAGGTCTTCTGCCCATTTTTTGATTGGGTTGTGTTTTTTTTTTTAATATTGAGCTGTATGAGCTACTTGTGTATTTTATAAATTAGTCCCTTGTCAGTTGCATCATTTGCAAATATTTTCTCCCATTCTGTAGGCTGTCTTTTCATTTATGATTTCCTCCATAAGAGGAGGAAACAAGAATAGACATATTCAGAGACATATAGGTTTCCTTCATAAAGGAGATAAGAACATACAATGGAGAAGAGACAGTCTCTTCAATAAGTAGTGCTGGTAAAACATTCTCTAACACAGTATACAAAAATAAGCTCAAAATGGATTAAGGGCCTAAATGTAAGACTGGACACTATAAAACCTTTAGAGGAAAACACAGAACACTTTCTGATATCTTTTTAAATTCACCTCCTAGAATAATGGAAACAAAACAATAAAACAAATGTGTCCTAATTAAATTTAGAAGTTCTATCTCTTGACTTAAGAAAGGTAAACATGAAATTAGAAAGGGCTCTGGACCCAGCACAATGAGAGGCACACTTATAGATCTCAGAATTAAGGAGGATCACAATATACAGAGAAGATAAGCAAGGTCGAGGGACTTGCCCATCTTCACGCCTTCTAATATTACACCCATCTTTCCTTCCCCTCAGTAATAACTGCCATATACACCTTTGCTCAGGTATCCAAAGTGGGACACAACAGCCACGCCTGTCCATGGCTTTTTAAAGGAAAAAAAAAAAGTATCATAAATGAAAAGTTGCTGACAATTACAGAAATAGAAGCAGGCAACATTTTTACATGTAACTTAAAATGCAGACGCATAGAGGAGCAGTAAAATGACTCGCTGGGAAATGAGTGAAAAGTTCAGCATCTCCAAAACCAGCAACAGCACAACTGTTACTTAAAAAACAGCCAGGCTGGTACCAACCACCAAGGTACAGGTGTCTGCCTTTTACTGACAAGCCTGGTTTTGCACTAAATCTGACCAGATAAAACTTTAAAAGGCATCTACTGGGATACCCTTGAATTTTCATATTTGAAAATAAAGGAAATGAACCATCCAGTTGACTTTGTTTATAAGGTACCTTTCCTTTCCACAAAACTACAATTTATATATGTGTTACTATTTTAATTTTGTTGCTCCATAAACTATATAGTTTTAATCTACTGACCACGTTGGTCATTCCAAAGAGATAGTGAGGAGATGGAATTAAATTTAACCCGTTCCTCATTTCATCCACTGAAATAAACTCCCAATGGATCAAAGATTTAAATGTAAAGATAAAACCATAAAAGAAAATCACAGGAAATCTTTTGATCACTTCACTGTGAGGAAGTCCTTTCTAAATATAACTTTAAGAAGCCTTGAAACCACAAAAGACTGATACATTTTACTACATACAAATTTAAAAATCTTCCCTAACCAAAAAAAAGAAGTCTTTAATTATGAATAAAGTCAAATGTAATTAATTAAGTAAAAATATTTGGAACCTATCACAATGGGTTAATTTCTTTTATATATATATATATAAAAGGTGCCTATATATCTTTAAAATCCAACAACCCAAAAGATAAACAGGCAAAAAGCTTAAACAGAATAATAACAGAAAGACATGAAAGAATCATAAAAACATAATAAAACTTATCTACTTCATTCAATAAAAATGAAAAAAGAAACACAATAAGATGCCTTTTTAATCTATCAGGCAAAGATTTTTTTAAAGTTTTAACAAGCTGTCTGAAAGAAGATGTGGGAAAATGCATATACACTGTTGGTGGGAATATATACTGGTATAACCTCTGTGCAGGGCAATTTGGCAAAAAATCATGTGCTTTCATAGATCCTATTTATCTTTCCTTCTAATCATTTATTTGACTCTTTCACTCTCATGGTTTATTTACCTCCCTTCCTCAAGCACTTTCAAACATGAAAAAGTACACTGGAAGCAGCATTTGCACACAGAACACCATGGGCAGTCTGGCTAATGTGAGAGCCTCAGGAAGTCTCCTCTTCCAGTCCTGCTGTCACATCAGACTCCCACCTCTCCACCCCGCATCCCCGCTGCAGGGAGAGCCTCCCGTCCTCCCAAGCTGACTTACGCACCAAGCAGTTGTTCAAGACTTGTTCTCATAGTTCTGACTGTGAAGCTTTAAAAAAAAAAAAAAAAATGTGCTTAAGTTCAGAATCAACACGTGGTCGTTCTTCTTGCTCTCTTCTTTGGTAGCTTAGGAATATCTGGCAAAAATCAAAGACAGAGGCAGGAAAGAAACCAAGCGGAGTGGGGCCTGTGGCCACCAGAGGTTGAGAGGGCCATTCTTACAGATAGCGGGGATTTAACCCTTTTTCCTGATTGGTTTAAAATCTGACCAGACTCCACTCCCACCACAAGCTTTTCAGAGCACAAGTCCCTGACCTAAATCCCAAAAGTCTATCAGTTTAGAACCAGCTGATTCTTCATCTTCTACTGACCAACAGGCAAAGAAGTTGAGGGAAAGAGAAGCTCCTAATTCCTACAGGAAGGGGAAAAGCATTCTGAGCAACAGTTTAAGAATCCCAAAGTAGAATGCATTTTTTATTTCAAGAGAAAAACAATTTAAAGATATAAATCCATTAAAATGTAGAATGAATATATAGTAGAAGAAAGGTTGATAAAGGATGACATTTGAACACTTTATATGGTACATTTACATTAAAGGAAAATCTTCAGACACTGAAAATATCTTAGAAGGATTCTTGTTCAACTTTTCTAATACAATTATTTGATAAACATGTATACACTACAGTCAGACACACACTTCACATTTAGAATACATAATTTTCTGAAGAGCCATGTGGTGTATCTATTGTAGAAGTCAGAGCTGTGAAGCATTCTGTGGACAAGCTTTGTCTCCTTGGCTAGAAAATGGAACATTTCACGTTAGAGAAGATTTTGCTTAGTAGAAACATGTATTTAGAGAGAGCACTAACTCTGAACTGTTCAAAAGAACTAAATGAAATTTCCAAAAAAATGGCTACCTGAATATGTCATCACAAAAATATATTCATGAAAAAAAACTTTCATTTCAAAAAGCTGATTATAAAACCTAGGGGGAAAAAACAATTTTCAATAGAACAGGAAGTATCAACATTTTGAAGTCAGAGACTCAAATCTCAACCATGCTGTTTACAAATCATGTGGTTTAGGGCAAGTAACTTGAGTCTCAGTTTGGTGATCTCTAAAAGAGTAATAACAACCTTGTAATGTTGTGGACTGCAAGGAGATCCAACCAGTCCATTCTAGAGAAGATCAATCCTGGGTGTTCATTGGAAGGACTGACGCTAAAACTGAAACTCCAGTACTTTGGCCACCTCATGCGATGAGTTGACTCACTGGAAAAGACTCTGATGCTGGGAAGGATTGGGGGTGGGAGGAGACGGGGAGGACAGAGAATGAGATGGCTGGATGGCATCACCAGCTCGATGGACATGAGTCTGAGTGAACTCTGAGAGTTGGTGATGGACAGGGAGGCCTGGCATGCTGTGATTCATGGGGTCGCAAAGAATCGGACACGACTGGAGCGACTGAACTGAACTGAAGGTTAATGTATGTATTAGAAATAATGCATGTAATACAATTATCATATTGCACAGTATAGATAAGACCCGGCCCAGAAATGATAGCCATCATTTTCATCATCATCACTGAAGCCATAAAATGTTTTCATCACTGTGCTTATACAAACACTGAAGAGTAAGATATCTCAATCTGCAAACGTTTGGCTTAACTCTGTAATTTTTACCATTATTTAAAAGAGAGTAGTAATTTAGTAAGTAAAAGGAAACCAAACTCAACTAAATTAAGAGGTTGTTTTCTAATTATCTGAATCCCTTTTCTGAATGTGAAGAATGCAAAATCAAAAATCAGAACTAAAAGCTCATATTATCCCCTCAAGCATTACAAAGTAAGTGCATATAAAATTAGATCTTAAGTCAATTCAGCATGATACTTTCAATATTCTTAATAAGTGATATTACGTGGAAATTTCACAAGTATATGAACAAGTTCTCTCAAAACTCATGTGAAATGGTCTATCATTTTAAATTAAGTTCTACATCTTTATCCAAATAAGCAAAGATTAAAGGCATACTTTCTGGTATTCAAGTTTTAAATATATACATATATAAAATGTTTATTATAAATGTAGAAAATTACTTTCAATAAATATAATCTCAGGCTATGCTTTCACTGAATCACTACCTACCATCAATTATCACACATTCTAGAATCATCTCACATAAATAATATTGGTTGAAGAAAAACACTCCAACTTGACAGGCTACCTAACTGGACTCCTCCAATGCAATTTTTAACCACTGTATTTGTTTGGAATCAGTAACTACAAAAAAAATGTTTTAATGTGATTCCATTATAAGAAAAATCATACTTTCAGTACACACACCTATAGAAAAAAAGCTTGGCAATCTACACAACAAAAGATTGTGGGCAATTCTTACGTTCATCTTTAAATTTATTCACAATATGTAATTTTTAATATAAAAATGTATTAGCTATTTCAGGTTTTAGTTTTAAATAAATTAACTTCATGAATTAAAAGATCTACTCTAGGTTTCTTCTCTTGAAGGCTAAGTTTCCATCTCAACATACCATAGATATCAACGAATATAATGAAAAGATATAATGATCAAAACTACATTTTATGCCGTCTCAAGCAGTATTTGCAAAATAATAAAGCTGTCTTTAAGTGTCAATTCACAATCTTCAAGTTATATCACTGTGCCTTTGCTGTGATAAGCAGAAACTGAACTAACTTGATGTTAGCTGAAACTCCAATACTTTGGCCACCTGATGAGAAGAGCTGACTCATTTGAAAGATCCTGATGCTGGGAAAGATTGAGGGCAGGAAGAGAAGGGGACCACAGAGGATGAGATGGTTGGATGGCATCACCAACTCAATGGACATGGGTTTGGGTGGACTCCGGGAGTTGGTGATGGACAGGGAGGCCTGGTGCGCTGCTGTTCATGTGGTCGCAAAGAGTCAGACACAACTGAGTGACTGAACTGAACTGAACTGATGTTTACTTGGTGAATTGATACCCAATTCATTAAGCTACCATTTCACTATTACAAGTACCACTGAAGTGAAACACACAAAGCAACTGAAAACAGTACTGATTTTGAGTCTATGGTTTCCAGTTTAGAAATAATGTTGGATTTTTTTTTTTAATTTAATGAGGACCAGATAACTCAAATTCCTTCAGTGCCACTTATTACCTGTACGAATATGGGCAATTTACTTGAGATCTCTGAAGCTCAATTTCCTCATCTGAACAGAATAAACATGCCCAATCATACTGCAATCAAAGTGATTAGATGAAAAGTGATTAGATGAAACAGTATATAAAAGTACCCACGGAACACAACATTTGTAAATAAAAGATGCTTTAAAAATGGAAGGTATAATTAAAAACATTTCATGAATTGAGCTTTAGGATCTAGAAGAAAATGCTAATGTTTCCTTAGAAGAGGAAACAAAATTTTCATAATGGCTCCTTTAAAATTATTAAAATATCATTATCTCACTTGAAGAAATATCACAAATACCTAGTCAGTGCACAAACCTTTTTTTTTAACACAGTTTGTTTGAATCAGGAAGTTCACACATGATATTCTAGCTAATACTTTAGTTAATAATCTTGAGATTTAAGGATTTCCTCTCCTCCGCTGTTGTTACATATCTGTTGAAGAAATCAGGTCCTGTATGATCTCGAGCATTCCAGGCCTTGCTGATTCTATCTCTCCCAGTAGTGTTGTTCTACCGGTTCCTTGAGCTCTTATTTCCTTTACAGGCATTAATTCCTAAAGGCTATACTGACTGCTTTAGTCTCATGTTTTCTACCTTATCTACCAGCCTTCTAAAATAAACAGTAATCAAATACACAGCAAAGTTGTAAAATGATAGAAAATGCTAAGACAAGAGTAAGCAAAGTCCCGTAGATAATATATTCTTGCATGACTTCACCAGGCATAGTAGGGTAGCTCTCCAAGATACAGCACATTAAAAAGCTTCAAGTGTTGTTTAACTTCTAACCTAGAAGGGCTCTTGCAATCTCTGCTATCAACTATGACATTCCACGTCCCTCCTACACAGCCTGCTAAGGACAATGGCAATACCTGCACACATCTGAACAGTCTGTGACTAATACCAAGATGTCTGCCACTAATTAGTTCCTACTATTTTAGAAGGCAGCAAAAAAGCTGTGTGAACTATAAAATATTCTTAAAAGGACAGAAACATTAAAATCACTCCTATCTGAGCATGAAAAAGGAACAACTGATATTCTGGAATAAATTACCAATTACGTGAAAATTTATTAAATGAAGGATTATCACATTCTAGTATATTAAGCCTAGCTCACCAGCTCTTAAACAACTGATATTAATTGATTAGCAGGAATCAAGAGATCAAAGAAATATTTATAAGGCTGAATATCTGAAAAAATATGGGCTCATGATAATACAGAAGAATAAACATTAATAAACCTTCATGAGCTCAGAAATCCAACAAATTAGTATCAAGTAACGTAGATTTGCCAAGGAGAACTAGACAATCTCCTCTCTACCCCCTTCCCCCAACAAGAAAACACTGTTAACGATTTGGCCAGTGTTTCAGAATCTCCAAGTCAAAGAACTATTACAACAGTGAAAGATTCTACAAACAGCAGGCATATCCACAAACTAACAAGGCATCCTTAAGTGAAGAAATGGAAAAGACAATTCAGGATGCACTGATTTTTCTGCCAGCATCCAATAACACGCCAGTGATTATCACCCATTCTGCCATGTTCAAATATAAAATACAAAGAAGATACCACACCAGCAAAACAAAAATATCACCTTAGATCACTAAAGTGATTTACTATTTTCAAAGCACTCTGACATATTTCAAAGTGAATAACACTTTAGAAAAAGAAACTAAGTGAAGGGTAGGAATTTTACATTTGAAATAACAGATTTTAGAAAACTATAAACTTCTAAGAAAAAGCACTGAGAACTGAATTCATTATAATCTCAATAACTGCATAGTCTAACATTAAATAGCTTAATAATAAACACAGGGGCAACACCGGGAATAAACAAACAAGACACTATGGTCATATACAGCATTGTTTTCCAAGGAAAAAACTGAGGCTATTTCTGCAAGTGCGACTTTAAAACAGAGATCCTCAGTCCTCTTCTCTGCCCCGAAACAGTTCAAGGATCTGCACACACTCATTAGGAACAATGACTCATAACCTACTTAGAGATTTGTTTTGATGAACAACCATCTGAAAAGCATATTATCTTTGAGAGTGTCAAGCTTGTTGAGCATTCAAACCTTAAGGTGAAAATTATTTTAATTAGAACTTAATTTACTTGAAATCAGCAGTGCAAAAAAAAATTTTTTTTTGTAAGAGGGATGGGGAGGGAGGAAGAGCTGGATGAAATGAAGTCTCTGATCAGCTAGGGCAATATGAGGGCAAAAAGTAAATGTCTTAACTTCTTAAAGATTAACCTGAAATAGATGAAAATAATCAACCAGAAAAACTGGGGATATCAGTCAGGGTACTAAGACCCTTCCTCGAAACATTCAGCAAATGACGCCAAAGTGACAGAAGGCTCAACTGCCTAGACACAGGTTGTAAACTGATATGGGGGTAATTCTTATGCTGTTGTTGACGTTTTTTCTTAGGCTATTTTCTTGAAATTAAGAACCCTCACCTGAATGAGTATCTGCTGCAAATGTCTATAACATGATAGTAAAGAAAAATTTGGCCAGTGGCTACTTACAGCTGAAAACAGTGAAGGGCCAGAGAAACATTTGTGACAGGAACTGAAAATAAATACTAGCAACTTATACAAACTTCAGAGATCCCAGTATTTTCGAAGCTAGAAGTAATCTGAAGGTCTACTCTGAAGTTAGCTAGGAAACTTAACTTCAGAAATGCATGCTTCCTTGTACCTTACAACTGGATGGTAAATTTTCACATAGCATCTCATACTAATTCTAGTCACATGCTGCAATCAAAACACTGTCCCTGAATTACACATGAGGAAACTGAGGCTTTCCCAAAAATCACACAATTTGTAAGTGGTACTAACCTCCTAGGTTCATTGTGAAGGAAATTTTCAAATTATTTCCCAGTCCAAGCATTCTTCTTTCTGCTTTCCCATAGCACTTACAGAAACACTTTCAAAATACTTTTAAAAATACAAAAGGAACAGGCATAAAGAGGGACAGTGATCTACCTAAGGAACACGAGGGCGGAAGGAGCCTGAACTCACACACTTCACCGTGAGGCCTGCCCCCAAACGGGCACCAAGTATGATCTTCCTGCTCCAACAGGTTTCTGTAACATGAATTAGTTCACATGAGCTTGGTAAGTAGGGCAATGTGTCACTATGACTCAGACTGTATGTAACAATTTTTCCCACGGATTATGTCTTCAGCCAGGTATGTCCAGTTTAACACCAATTTCACTACCCGGGGGAGTGTGGTGGCAAAATTCGGGGGTCAGCGAACTGTACGTGATGCCCACTCTGGCCACTGTGCTGCTGGTTCAATTTGGCCCCAGCCGGTGTCCCGGGCTTTTTGCATAGTGCTTCCTCCCGGTGATGCACATTTCCTCTGTGATTCAGCACGCTCAGCTCCTCATTCTGCCACTCGCTCTATCGAGCATCCATCACCCTTCTTTAAAGGTAAAATCCTACATTTACTGTATTACTTCTTCACTAGCTCACGATTTGACATATCTCTTAAACTGTCCTCTATTAGAATCGTTATTGCTTTTATTAGTGCTTTGGGTAGAAAGCTGTATAGATCTTGAATGATTTGTGCAACCCTATTTTTTACCAGACCTTTTATTTTCAGTACAAGGTTTGTAAAATCACAAGATTTTTTTCAAAAATGCATATATCACATTACTGCAAAAACAACTGAATAAAAAATAATGTTTTAAAACTAGTATCAATATTTACTACAGACTCCATTTCAGCTGTTCTGAGTTTTACTATGAAATAAAGATGCTACCATCAGAACTACTGCACACCCAACACAACAGAACAGCTCTTCATTCCCTGCACATCTCAGGGCCCTCAGAAGCCAAGAGCAGGTGCTCCTCAGAGAGTATGTAAGAGAACAACACAAACATGCACCACTGGGCATCAGAACAAGATGAGCAGCTTAAAAAAGACAGGTCTCCCCACCCTCCATATGACCTACTGGATTTCTAGAGACCTGCTTATAGAATCTGCACTTCAAGTTCTTCAGCTGATTCTATTTATCTGACTGCCCAGCTACATAATGATCAGGTGGTCACATAGAAAAGCAACAAGAACAAAAATTAAGCCCCCAAAATGATTTGCTTTTACTGTCTGAAATGATCAATAATCCAAGTGAACAAATCAGCATTCCTAAATGAAGGGTATAAAAACCACTTTTTACTCCTGTAACTCTTATCAGTTTAAAAATGGAAGGGCTGTTCACAAGATGCAAGTGGTAAATAAGAGGCTTGAATGAGTGAGACAGTAACGTAACTATCAACTATACCCTCTAACGAGTTACCACCTCTCAATGCGGAGAAATGGAAGGAAAAGCGTGGTGTTTGTAATACATGACAAGGAGGAAGTTGTCGCTTCTTGGCTCAGAGTTCTGACAACCTGAAAGAAGAAAATGCATCACCTTCTTTGGCCTTTTTTATTTTGGAGTTCTTCAATCTATTTGAGGCAATCACTTCATGGCAAATAGGTGGGGAAACAATTGAAACAGTGACAGACTATTTTTTTGGGCTCCAAAATCACTGCAGATGGTGACTGCAGCCAAAAGCTATGGTTTTTCCAGTAGTCATGTATGGATTGAGAGTTGGACTGTAAAGAAAGCTGAGTGCCAAAGAATTGATGCTTTGAACTGTGGTATTAGAGAAGACTCTTGAGAGTCCCTTGGACTGTAAGGAGATCAAATCAGTCAATCCTAAAGGAAATCAATCCTGAATATTCATTGGAAGGACTGATGCTGAAGCTGAAGCTCCAATACTTTGGCCACCTGATGCGAAGAGTTCACTCATTGGAAAAGACCCTGATGCTGGGAAAGACTGAAGGCAGGAGGAGAAGGGGACGACAGAGGGTGAGATGGTTGGACAGCATCACCGACTCGATGGACATGAGTTTGAGCAAGCTCCAGGAGTTGATGATGGACAGGGAAGCCTGGCATGCTGCAGTCCCTGGAGTCGCAAACAATCAGACACAACTGAACTGAACTGAACTGATTCTCATTAAAGCTATACCAATACTAATCATTATTAACCATGCTGCTTAATAAGCCTCAACAGAATACACACCATTTCTGGTGTGTTAAATAATATTTCTTATTTAAATGCTTTATGAATCTACCACAGTGGGTGGCACCTAACAGCTACTACTGGGCATAAGGCAGTACAACCGGAAACATTCCAGATGGCAATTAGAGCAAAGTATCTTACACCCAATGTTCTAGGAAACTTTAAGGCAGGTTATGTACTTAAGCAACTGTACTTGAATATTTGTGACCCAGGGCTTCCCATGCAGCTCAGCAGTAAAGGATCCGCCCACCAGTGCAGGAGATGGAGGTTCGATCCCTGGATAGGGAAGATCTCCTAGAGAAGAAAATGGCAACCCACGCCACTATTCTTGCTTTGGAAATCCCATGGACAGAGGAGACTGTCCATGGGGGCTACAGTCCATGGGGTCACCAAAGAGTTGGTCGTGACTTAGCAACTGAACAACAACAACATTTGTGATCAAGGATACTTACAGAAAAGCAACAAAGTTTTAGTTTGGGGGCTAAAATACTGCTCACTTTACATAGAAAAAAACCTTATTTGGGCTACCAAACATGATTGATTTGAAACTCAAATTATACTTTAATCTGGCCTTTACTAAGTTGTCCCCAAAATATATGTGTGTATGTGTATCTTATTTATTCTCCAAACGACATCAAAGGCTTATATTTCATAACAGTACATTTCAATAAAATATAGTATAAGGAATCAATGAGTTTTCATTTGTCAAATGTTCTGACTCACTTTGGAAGTGCTGCTATTTGAAATTTAAATGATGTAAATTGAGATACAGGATAATCAAGAGATGTCCCCAAGGCACACCATGCTGTGAAGCTCAATGAAACTCCCATTTCATTGAAAATGGACAAAATGACTGCTTCAGTTAAACCAGGAAAATACCCCAGGAGGTATTTTTATCTGACACAAAGGATGTGGTTTAAACCTATAGCAGCTAAATTTTAATCTTCCATTTGTCAGAACTACTTGCCAAAGGCAAATGACAGAATGTAATCATGTACTGAAATTTCCTGCAATTGGCAGCAGGAACAGTAATGGAGAAAAGTGATGGATGTGAGAGTCTGAGACATCACAGCACCCAGTAACCCACATTAAGTAACGTACTGCTGCTGCTGCTGCGTCACTTCAGTCGTGTCCGACTCTGTGTGACCCCATAGACAGAAGCCCACCAGGGTCCCCCGTCCCGGGGATTCTCCAGGCAAGAACACTGGAGTGGGTTGCCATTTCCTTCTCCAATGTGTGAAAGTGAAAAGAGAAAGTGAAGTCGCTCAGTCGTGTCCGACCCCTAGCGACCCCACGGACTGCAGCCTACCAGGCTCCTCCATCCATGGGATTTTCTAGGCAAGAGTACTGGAGTGGCTCGCCATTGCCTTCTCCGAACGTACTGCAGGACATGCCAAAAACAGTGTGCCTAGCTCAGCTGCATAAAGAATTCTGCATTATGGAAATACAGATATTAGAGCAAAACTCCTGAAAATGGGACAAGTTTATCTTGAATTAAACTTTCATGTTTCAGATAACATTTTAATAGTGCAACATTTTTATAAGCCCACATAAGCCATTTAAATACAGATTTATTTCAAATATTGTAATAGCCCAACATGACAAATCTTGAGTGAAGATGCTATAGGAATGATAAAAGAGGCATTAAATGAGGGCAGGACGAGACAAGGAAAGAGACTGCATTTTAGTTTTGCAGGAAGAAGGTAGGTAAGTTTTAAATAAATTTTTAAAAATAAAAAGTGTAAAAATCTTACAGGGAAGAACAATAATTCATACTTATCTTCTCGTGTTCATGATTGTGGCCCGAAAAGTCATTTTTAAAAGAGAACTGTAGCAGTACTCCCCGCAAAGAACCTATAACCCTGGTATAAGCATGAGGAAAAAGTCAGACAAACTCAAACTGAGGACAGTCTAGAAAATAACCTACAGGCACTGAAAATTCAAAAAGTTTAAGAACTGTCCCAAGCAAGACGAGCCCAAGGAGAAATGATGACTAAAGATTTTTGGTATCCTGGAATAGAAAAAGGACATTAAGTAAAAACCAAAATTCAAATAAAATATGAACCTTAGATAATAACTGTGTGTAAATTTTGGTTCATTACGTGTGACGAAAGTGCCATTTTAATGTAAGATGTTACCAAAAGTGGAAATTGGATATGAGATAAATAGGAACTGTATACTATCTGCAACATTTTGGTAAATCTAGAACTAGTCTAAAAAATTTTTTTTCTAAAGAATTCTATTAAAAGGAATAGAAAATGCAAATCAAACCAGATTAAACATAAAAGATCATATGGATCATAATGACTGAAAATACCCAAAGAGTGCTCTCACTTAAGGTATGGAGGCATTCAAGGGTTCTGCTTCAGGAAGATGTCTCCCCAGATGCTGGCTACAGTCTTAGGTTTCACATACAAACATTTCAGCCATTAACACTTGCTTCAAAAAGGCAAATGTGTTCCAAAGTGACTGAGGTATTGGGGAACAATTTACACCTAGCATGAATTTTGCATCTGCTTACACAGAATTTCATCTGTCAGAAGCACTAGGTTCAGTTCAGTTCAGTCACTCACTTGTGTCCGACTCTTTGCGACCCCATGAATCACAGCACGCCAGGCCTCCCTGTCCATCACCAATACCCGGAGTTCACTCAAACTCATGTCCATTGAGTCGGTGATGCCATCCAGCCATCTCATTCTGTGTCGTCCCCGTCTCCTCCTGCCCCTAATCCCTCCCAGCATCAGAGTCTTTTCCAATGAGTCAACTCTTCACATGAGGTGGCCAAAGTATCGGAGCTTCAACTTTAGCATCAGTCCTTCCAATGAACACCCAGGATTGATCTCCTTTAGAATGGACTGGTTGGATCTCCTTGCAATCGAAGGGATTCTCAAGAGTCTTCTCCAACACCATAGTTCAAAAGCATCAATTCTTTGGCGATCAGTTTTCTTCACAGTCCAACGCTCACATCCATACATGACCTTACCCACTTCTTAAACAAACCACTTCGTCCAAAAGAGGGTACACTCGGCTGACTGGCCTGGGCCTGAGTCATGGACTTCACGTTCATTATTGCAACAGGAAGGTGGAATTCTGCCTGGTCCCTAAGGAACCAAGAGTAGGGGAAGAAAGGATTCCCAAAGCAAAACCAAGGGCTACTGCAAAAAGAGAATGAGAGAGAGGAAGAGGAGGAGGAGGAAGAGGGAGACAGAGAAAACAAGCATCTACTACAACCTCCAAGTACAACAGCTAGAGAGTGGCACAGTTTCACGTGTGATTAATTTATGCTAACTCAACAGTATCTATTCAGAACTGGGTTTGATTCCAAGTAAAGACATGCATTTTTATTGTAACAGAGCTTCTAAAAAATCTGGCTTCAATATATTTCACTATATACAAAAGCAAACCTGCTTCATTGTTGGGAAAAAACTATAATGAATTTAGTGAAAACAACATGCTTTCATTCCCTTCTTTAGAGTAAATTTAAAGGGTTTTCAAGGATACTTTCAACTAGGCCTTCATTTCACCTCGTCCACTGACTTCAGAACTAACCTGTGAATTAAGTGAAGCTCACAGATACTGAAGCAAGCAAGCAAAGTTTCCAAACAATCTATTCTTAAAGCTCCTAAGAACAATGGAAACTTGCATGAAGTCCAATTAATTCCTCTTATAAACACGATATGGAGAAGGAAATGGCAACCCACTCCAGTGTTTTTGCCTGAAGAATCCCATGGACAGAGGAGCCTGGCGGGCTACAGTCCATGGGGTTAGAGTTGGACATGACTGAGCGACTGAGCACATCAACACTATATACAACACTATATATACACTGATTTTTAAAGCCACTATGAAAGGATTTTTAAAAATTAGGTAATCCCTCTGTATCCTTGAGGGACTGGTTCCAGGACCTCCCCTCAGATCCCAAATTCTGAGGATGCTCAAGTCCCTTGATAAAATGGATTTGCGTCTGCATATAACAAGTATAACCCATTTACTTTAAATCATCTCTAGATTACCGAATACAACAAAATGCCATGTAAATAGTTGTAAATACAATGTAAACGCTATGTTAATTGTTGCAGCAAATCCAACTTTGGCTTTTTGCAACTAGTGGAATTTTTTTTTCTTGAATATTTTCCATCTGCATTTGGTTTTATCTATAGGTGCTGAGCCTGAGGACACAGAGGGATAACCACCTCCTTTCACCAGCTCCAATCAAATCATCTCTTCTTTTTATCTGAAAATTCCTCCCCTGAACTTACCAATTTTTTTTTTCACATTGCTGTGACAGTGTACTATTTAGCCCCTCTCCTTTGAACAGACTTTCACTCATCTGCTGGGTAAACAATGACTCATTCTTCAAGACTCGACTTGAGCAACTTGTCCTCTCGAAGTCCTCTTGTCACTGATTATCACTGTTTTATTCTGGTTAATGATAACGTTTCCAGTGTTGGCCCAGTGATCATGATGCAGCTTTGGAAACAGACATACACACATTACACACACACATACACACAGACACACACATAGATGTTATCATTTTAAAGCAAAAAGCCATCAATGCCTTTTGTTGTTTTTCAGTCACTAAGTCATATTCCACTCTTCGTGAGATAGCTTTTCAAAATCTACAGAAGTGATGAAATCAGACTTTTCATTTATTTACGTGGTGATTTACAAAAGGAACTGTCTTTGCATTCATGAGGTTAGTAAATAATCACATCTGACATGGTATATTATTCTTTAATGAGCTTTGATTCTGCTAATATTTATTTATGGCAATTAATACTGATATTCATTTGTGAGACTGATCAAGCTTCCAATGTACAATCTTTACCAAGTTTTGCCAGCATCATGTAAAACTTTTGTAACCCTGTTTTCTATTCTACCAGTTTACACCGCATTGGTATTATCCATTTCATAAAAGTATGGTAGATTTCCCCTCCAGTATCACCTAAGTCTGTTAGATTAGTATATGAAAAGGGAGGGTTTCTCTTTAACAGGTTGTTCTATTTCTTCTATGGTAATTACTCTGCTTCCATCTTCTCTCTCTTCTAAGTTAAGCTTGGTTGTTACAACTTTCCTAGAAAAATCAATTCATTCAGTTTCTCATATTTGTTTCATGAGAGCTGAGCAAAGCCAATGCTTCTTTAAATTTTTCTGTACCTATGTTCATTTCCAAATGAAACATAACAGAAGGATTATTCCATTGTTTTCTAAAACAAAACATTTCTTTAATCTCTCTAATTAGATCTATCATGTCCTGAAAATGTTACATAACTTTTCAGTGCCTTAGTTTAGCAACAGTGGTTCCTGTTTCATAAGGTTATGGTGTAAACTAAATGAGCTCGTATATGCAAACTGCTTAGAACACACCCTAGCACGCAATGCTTTCTGTATGTATTCATTTTTGCTTTGATCTTTGAATTCATTTCCAAATGCTGTTGAAATAAATCACCCCAAACTAAGTAGCATAACACAACACAAATGTATTATCTTAAATTTCAGGAGAAAATCAGTCTCGCTGGGCTAAAGTCAAAGTGTCAGCAAGACTGGTCCCCTGGGAAGAGAAGAGAATCTGTTTCTCGCCTTTTAAAGCTTCTAGAGGCCACTTGTCGGAGAAGGCAATGGCAAGCCACTCTAGTGCTCTTGCCTAGAAAATCCCATGGATGGAGGAACCTGGTAGGCTGGGGTCGCTAAGGGTCGGACACAACTGAGCGACTTCACTTTCACTTTTCACTTCCACACATTGGAGAAGGAAATGGCAACCCACTCCAGTGTTCTTGCCTGGAGAATCCCAGGGATGGGGGAGCCTGGTGGGCTTCCATCTATGGGGTCACACAGAGTCGGACACAAATGAAGTGACTTAGCAGCAGCAGCAGCAGCAGCAGAGGCCACCTGTATAGACACGGCCCTTTCCACACATCACTGCAACCTTTTGCTCCTGTCTTCACTTCTGCTACTCACAATGATTCTCTGCTTCTCTCTTTTAAGGACCCCTGTGATTACCATGGGCCCATCCAGATAGCCAAGATAATGTCTTCTTAATTTAATCATATCTCAAAGTCCCTACACCAATTTATGGTAATCTCAAGGTCCGTCTAGTCAAGGCTATGGTTTTTCCCATGGTCATGTATGGATATGAGAGTTGGACTGTGAAGAAAGCTGATCGCCGAAGAATTGATGCTTTTGAACTGTGGTGCTGGAGAAGACTCTTGAGAGTCCCTTGGACTGCAAGGAGATCCAACCAGTCCATTCTAAAGGAGATCAATCCTGGGTGTTCATTGGAAGGACTGATGCTAAAGCTGAAACTCCAATACTTTGGCCACCTCATGCGACGAGTTGACTCACTGGAAAAGACTCTGATGCTGGGAAAGGTTGGGGGCGGGAGGAGAAGGGGATGACCGAGAATGAGATGGCTGGATGGCATCACCAACTCGATGGACATGAGTTTGAGTGAACTCCGGGAGTTGGTGATGGACAGGGAGGCCTGGCATGCTGTGATTCATGGGGTCGCAGAGAGTCGGACACGACTGAGCGACTGAAATGAACTGATGCTGTTGTTGTTCAGTCACTCAGGTGTGACCAACTCTTTGCAAGCCCGTGGACTACAGCACACCGGGATTCCCTGTCCTTCACTATCTCTCGATGTTTGTTCAAACTGTCGATGCACAAAAGAGGGAAAGTGATGTGCTCCGAGTTCAACGCTAATACCAAAATCTGTATTTGCTCCAAGCTATATCTATTCATTTCTACAACTATTTAACAAATAAAATTGAACCAAATGGTCCAACAGTTCTCAAACCTAACAATATATTAGAATTATCTGAGGAGCTTTTCCATACATACCAAAGCCCGAGACCCATCAACTAAATCAAACTCTCTAAGGATAAGGTGAGGCAACAGTACTTATTAAAAGTCTGCTTGGTGAGTCCCATGTAAGGTCATGTTTAAAATTCAGTGACATAGATGACGCTGTACATTCTATTTAGGCAGAAAGTGTAATACAGAAAATAAAAATGAAAAACTGACTTCTAGAAACTGACAACACTGATGTTTCAGACACGTTCATTGGCAAGAATCTAGTGCAATGACTTCCCCTATAAAAACAATGCAAGTGATGTATATATACTAAATCTCTTAATAGCCTGGTAATAAAATTTTTTAAAACAGGTGAAGTCAATTTTTCATAATATATTTTATTTACTCTAATACATCCAAGTCATTATCAGTTCAACATGTATTCAATATTTAAAAATTAATGATCTATTTTATGTTTCTTTTTCATACTAAGTCCTTGAAATCCCATATAAATCTTCCACTTAAGCACATGTATCAATTCAGAACAGTCATAGCCCAAGGGCTCAATAATCACAAATGGCTAGCAGCTACTTTTTGAACAGAACAGACCTAACGTATTACTGAATTTTAGCTACTCTGTAAAGGCAATGGCAAGCCACTCCAGTATTCTTGCCTAGAAAATCCCATGGATGGAGGAGCCTGGTAGGCTGCAGTCCGTGGGGTCGCTAAGGGTCGGACACAACTGAGCGAATTCACTTTCACTTTTCACTTTCACACATTGGAGAAGGAAATGGCAACCCACTCCAGTGTTCTTGCCTGGAGAATCCCAGGGAAGGGGGACCCTGGTGGGCTTCCGTCTATGGGGTCACACAGAGTCAGACACGACTGAAGTGACTTAGCAGCAGCAGCCGTACCTCTATCAGGGCTTCCCTGATAGCTCAGTTGGTAAAGAATCTGCCTGTAATGCAAGAGATCCCGGTTCATTTCCTGAGGTGGGAAGATCCATCAGAGAACGGATAGGCTACCCACTCCAGTATTCTTGGGTTTCCCTTGTGGCTCAGCTGGTAAAGAATCTGCCTGCAATGTGGGAGACCTGGATTCAATCCCTGGGTTGGGAAGATCCCCTGGAGAAGGGAAAGGATACCCACTCCAGTATTCTGGCCTAGAGAATTCCATGGACTGTATAGTCCATGGGGTCACAAAGAATCAGACACAAGTGAGCAACTTTCACTTTTCACCTCTAACTCACTTAGAATGTTTAAAATGCTAAAAAATTTCTCATTAGCCAACTCTTTAAGTTTAGCTATTAGTCTGTGGTATCCGTAGACTAGAAGAGTGTTTATTTTCAGTTTTTTTTTCACATCTCTTCAGCCCAAGCTGACAGATGATCCATGACTAAATGCCACACAGAGGAAGGACATGATAATTAGTAGACAGTCACATTACAGGCAGAGAAGGTAATGGCACCCCACTCCAGTACTCTTGCCTGGAAAATCCCATGGATGGAAGAGCCTGGTGGGCTGCCATCTATGGGGCTGCACAGAGTCGGGCATGACTGAAGCAACTTAGCAGCAGCAGCAGCAGCACATTACAGGGAGAGAAAAGGTGGAAGGCTGAGTAACACCAGGAACAGGTAACATGAAAATCAGACACGATGGTATTTTTAAATGTAATCTTGGCAAAGTTTAGGAAACAAAAATGGAAAAGGTACCTGCTTACTTTTATGAATTCAGGCTTTTTTATTGACTTTTTAAAAATCAGAAGTAAAGATTTCATTTAAATATAAACTTAAATATCAAACATTTATTTAAAAAACAGTTAAAGAAGTAAAAGCTGACAAAAGGTAAATTCAACTCTCTAAAAGCAAGTTTCTATACGCCAGGATTCCACAAAAACAATTAAACAACTCAGTCTAATAATGTCTACCATGCTCACCAGAAAGTTTCAGGCAAAGAAAGAATCAGTTGGACATGTGCCCACATATGCCACTTAAACCAAATCACATTTTGGTACTGTCTCAAAGTATAAAAAGGGCCAACACCAGAAATTTCTGTGTAGAAATAAAAAGACGCCAACTCCATTTGTTGTTGTTCTTTAGTCACAAAGTCGTGTCTGACTCCTTTGAGACCCCATAGACTATAGCCCATCTGGCTCCTCTGTCTGTGGGAGTCATCAGGCAAGAATACTGGAGTGGGTTGCCATTCCTTCTCCATGGCATCTTCCCAATTCAAGGATTGAACCGCAATCTCCTGCATTGGCAGGCAGATTCTTTACCACTGCACCACCTGAGAAGCCTCAACTCCATTTACTGGCCTTCATTTTGAATAAGAAGAGCTCACAGGCACGGTGACAGAGAAGCAATAAAATGCAAACTAAGAAAACAGATGAACTGGCTGCACTATTATATACTAACTGAAATTTTACATCTGGAAGAAAAAAAGAGGTAAAGACAACAGATGTCAATGCCAGGGTACCAGGGACCACACCATCCCTACTCTATCATCACTGCAGGATTCTCAGAATTATACTAGAAGATGTGCCAAGAGATTCAAATTATGGAAAGCTCTAGTCCCTGCATTCAGACTGCAGAAGCTCTACAAAGAATGGTTACGTATTAAAACCTCAATAATTCAAACCAATGTGAGTCAAAGAAAGGAAGCCACATTTATTGAGGTTTAAATACCAGCCAAAAGAGTTATATCAGTGAAAAATGGTGAAGAAAGAACCTCTGAAAATCCTCTTCTCAATTTTTAAAAAATTCTGAATACTAACCAAAGGCTTGCAGCAACCCAGAGCACATTATTTCTTTTATCAATAAAGACTGAATCTCAGTAGGAAGAGTGAGTTTTGTGGTGTTTTAACCTGACCTTATTCAACCCCTGCCCCGCAGTTTCCATGGTAGCCTTGAAAAACAGCAGCCTACAACCCATGAAAACCAGCAGCCAGGCAGACACCAGAAGTTTGGAGCTATTTCAAAGCTTCATTCCCAAGGAATTCTCAATATAGGGACCTACCTGGTGACCCCATGAAACACCCCTCTTGCACAGTTGTCTTCATTTGATCTGACTCAGAGACCAAACGGAGGACTAGAAGTCTGTAGAGGCTGCTAGAGCACAAAAGGTAAGATACAGAGAGGTTTGGCAAGGTTTGGGGACACAGGAAAAGAATCGTATAAAATAACTGAACCCCTTAAAATTAGTCAATTTTTAAAACTGAGCTACTTAAGGATTTACTTATCACCTTAAAAGAGTTCCAAAAATTATCACCTTAAATGCATAATGAGATGCATGTATATATGTAACACTAATGTGGCCAGATAGTCAATCTGGCCACATTACAGTCTGATGTCTAAGCTGCTAAATGAACATACACAGCTAGCTGCTACTGAAGAACTGGAACATCAGGTGGCACTCTTGTAAAAGAAATGATTATGATAACACAGGCTGAGAACATGAACTTCAAGTTTAACGCACATTACACTGCCCGGCCAATCTAGATTATTTTTTAAAACATACTTAAAAAGAAACTACTTAATTTTTTTCCCCCAAATATACAATATCTTTGAGGAAATGCTGCAGATGCTACTGAAAAAACTAATTCTTTTAGGGCCTGGACATCAGTCAAGGAGCTTTCATCTTTGTTCTCCCTAATCGCTATCATTTAAGTTTACAGTAAGGACACAAGTAAAACAAATGATAAATGATGCAAATATATTAATTCCACAATATATTTACTAGCCTGTTTGATTTGCCTCATTTTTTAAAAAATTTGGTATGGAACATCTTAAGGTAAAGCATTTTTGTTGGGAAATGACAGAAAAACAAAAAACTGTTTAGGCACTTTTGTTTTCTCCAGGCTAAATCAAAATTAAACTAGAATATGTTTTTTAAATGAAATTTCTCATTAGTAATATTTCTCAAATTAGAGAACTGACAGTAAAACTTTTTTTAAATAAGAAATATCTTTGGACTAATTGATTTCAACAGAAACGGTATCATAAACTGTGTATCAACTCATTTCAATGATTGGCTAACATTCAAAATATAAAAATCTATCAAACAAGAGCCTAAAACTTCATATGGTATTCAATATATAAAATAGTTTTTCATGGTTATATAGCACATATTTTATGGCTCCTGTACAAATATTTACTGTTGTGTTGATGTCCTTGTTTTGTGTTAAGAAATCCTGCCTTATTTTAGAGAGCTATTACACATGTAGCAAACAACTATATTTTCTGATTACAGATGAAAGCTCAGTCGAGAAGTATTCTTTTTGTTGTTAAATTAAATACACTAACAAGCAAGTATTTCAAATTAAATGCAAATCACCTGGAGTGTCTTCACTGCCAAACATTAGCATGATTCACTACCAGAAAATCAAAGATACATAACTTTCAATTTTAAAACCTAGGGAAATCCTGGTTTTTGCTTACATTTTTCCACCAAGTTGTCTATCTCCAACAGTTAAAAACTAACTGTGAACAAAATATAGGACAAGTACTTGAAAAGACAGAAAAACATCTAATGAACAGATATAAGCCCTGAAGGACCAACCCACTTCAGAACCCCCTTTGGAGTCAGCTGTGGCCCTTCTAGAAATGCATCACTGTTCACCTTCTCTCTCCACCCATCCATCTCTTCCTTTCCGTCTTCCTCAAACGTCAATACCAATCATACACTAATCAACTTCCTTCACACCACTCCCTGCTTGCTTCCCATGTTAATCCAACCTGCAAAAGCAACCGAACACCAACAAAACTATCAGAGACTCAATCACTTAAACAACCACACTCATGGGTGAGCTCCACATCTCTAAGCTTTTCCTCTGGGGTAGTACATCCCAGTTCTCACGGTGTGGGAGTGACCAGAATTCTCACAGAAAGCCTCAGTCTATTTGCTGGAAGTGTCAAATGACAGAGCGTGGGATAGTACCTTTGAAGGTAGAAATTCCAAAAAGAGAGGGCTACAGAAGACCTAAACTCTAAAAACAAGGTCACTTCAAATTCGTGGCTACGCGTTAACTCACATGTGCAAGAAAAACTCTATGGAGCCCACTGGAGAGCAATAGCTGGCAGGCTGAAAGAGGCTGAGAAGGTATCTCAGCTGCTGCCACGCCAGGGGAAACAGAATTTGAACCAAGCCTAAAAGCTGCTGGTCAAAAACCTCAGGCTTCACACTGAGGCTCTTTCCTTAAGAATAAAGGCTATGCCCCAGGATTAAAGAGGGTCCTCTTGGACTAGAGCAAAACCAACCCACCCTGGCACAACAGAGAACCAAGATACCAAATGTTCAGTGTGATCACCCAGAAGTTTCTACTGCCTACTAGAACCGAATCAATACCCAAAGAAAAACAGCAGAAGAGCTAAAGGACCCTACAACCTCTGGAGGGAGTGGGGCCCTGCTGCCACCTTGATCAGACTACTGCCCTCTAGAACCCTGAAAGAATAGATTTCTGCAGCTTTATGACACTGGGTTTGTTGTCATTTGTGGCAGCAGCCACCAGACACTATTACAACTCACTTTCCCAAACATACCCCCACCAGTTCAACCAGCTATCTAATACAGTTCCTGCCAGAGCTTTACTCTCTCTAGAATTTCAGGCCACATTTCCTGTGCTCCTCCCCAAGCTCCTGCCTGAGCCCGTATCCTTCGGTGCTATATGTGTAGATATGAAACTTCCATCATCTGTGGAAAAACGAGGTCTGTCTGAATCATTTTTGCTGTTATCTGCTAGAACTCAAGGACTGGTAGGGCACCACGCACACAAATGCAAGTATGTGAGTAAAAAGTATCATTGAACATGGTCTTCAGATAGGAGAAAACCACTCCTGGGCAGGGGTAATATAAAGAAGAGAACCAGGAATAAGTGGTATTATTGGAGTACAGAGTCTCCAGTCCTAAGCAACTATAGACCTTCTGAACGTAAGTAAAACATGATGCGATTTACAAAAACTAACCTGGTTAAAATGTGCAGGCTACATTAAAAGACGTGTTTAAACCTAACATCAGTTTTATCAGTCTGCTGCATCTTATTGATTCTAATTTCACAGAAGCAAAAGTAACTGGATTCTGCAGAAATTCTGACAGTTAAGACTCAATTACTATTCTCAGTCCCAATCTCCAAGGCCTCGGGCTGTTCTGACCCAACCTACCATCCACTGTGTCAAGTCTGAATGGCATGGCCCAAAACCAACTGATGCAATCTCTGCACATCCCTGCAAAGGAAGAGCAACAGCAGGAATGCAGAACAAAGAACAAGAAACGGCTGGTGGAACAAGGGCAGATGTCCCCAGGTGGAGGCCAGAAAAGGGGCTGCAGACGTAGAAAGTGTACAGCAAAGACCTGTAGCTAGACCCAGGAACCAGCTTTAACATCATGCCACAAACATTTGCAACATCCCAGAAAACAGATTCAAGTGATGAGTGAAAATCAGTTAACTCTACTAAAAATCACTGAGCACGTTACTTAGAGCAGAGACAAAGCTTTTACATTAATAACATTTGTTGTTTAGTCATTAAGTCATGTCTGACTCTTTGTGACCACAGGGACTGCAACCCGCCAGGCTCCTCTTGTCTGTGGGACTGCCCAAGCAAGAATACTGGAGTGGGTTGCCATTTCTTTTCTCCAGGGGATCTTCCCAACCCAGGCACTGAATCCACGTCTCCTGCCTTGAAGAGAGATTCTTTACTGTTGACCCACCAGGAAAGATCCACATTAACAACACACTGGGGTTTTTTCTTTTCTTTTTTTTACCATTAAAGAGCATGCTTTAGAAATTAAAACCTTGTATCTTCCTAAAAATCCAAAACAAATTTATCAGCAAATACTTCCCTTGTAGCTTTTTACCTTGATAAAGAATCCACTGCAATGCAGGAGACTTGGGTTCGATTCCTGGGTTGGGAAGATCCCCTGGAGAAGGGAAAGGCTACCAACTCCAGTGTTCTGGCCTGGAGAATTCCATGGACTGCATAGTCCTTGGGGTCTCAAAGAGTCGGACACGACTAAGCAACTTTCACCGTTATTTTATCTACAAGACATATCCTGAATCTCACTCTCTCTCTGATCTGCACTGCTGCCTTAGTCTAAGCCATCATCTTCTTTCAATTGGACTAGCCATTGCTTCTAGTCCATCTCCCCTTTTCCATTTCTACACATCATGGTCTGGTGCGTGCATGCTAAGTCGCTTCAGTCATGTCTGACTCTCTGCGACCCTACAGACTGTAGCCACCAGGCTCTTCTGTCCATGGAATTCTCCAGGCAAGAAGACTGGAGAGAGTGGGTTGCCATGCCCTCCTTCAAGGGCTCTTCCCAACCCAGAAATCACACCCACATCTCCTGTGGCTCCTGCACTGCAGGCAGCTTCTTGACCACTGAGCCACTGGGGAAGCACCATGGTCTGGTATTCATGACCAAACTGGTAGCGAGAGTACTACTTTCAAAATCTAAATAAGCTTGTATCACTCACCTATTTCAATTTCTAATGGCTCATCACTGCCCTGTTACGCTCGGGTACTCCTACCTCTCACTTCCCTCCTGGTCCACTGCTGTCCAAAGAGAGTGGCTTTTTTGTACCTGCTACAGACCCTGTTCATTTCTCCGCAAGCACCTCTGCACTCTCTACTCATGAGGTTCCTGGTTTTTGACTGAGCTGTCCCTTCATCCAAGTCTCACCTCAAATGACCGTTTCCCCAGGCCTTCCATAACTAAAACAAACCCTCCTCATCACCAGCCATCACTCTTTGCTCCGAACAATTAGAAACTGGCTAAAGACCATCCAGCACCCAGCTCCCAACACTATCTATCCTTCACACAACACTGCACTAATTCTGAAATTATCTTGTATTTTCTTAACTAAAACCCGACTGGTATGCACAACAGAGAAGAAAGAATTAAGTTGTTGAAAGAAGTACAAGCGCTTTGGTAAACAGTCTGGCATTATTTCCCAAAGCAGAATATTCACATATGCCTAGCAACTAATTTCCTAGATATACACGTAAGAATTACCTAATTTCCTAGGTATATACCTACCTACATTCTATACCTAAGAGAAACTCCTGTACAAGTACAAATAAAAAACAAGTACAAACATACTCTTAGAAGCTCTGTTTATAATAACAAAATCTGGGAAACAACCCAATGTCCACAAACAGAAAACTGGATCAATAAATTGTAGTCATAATCATAAAATGAAATATATACATATTATAAAGTAAATAAATCTTAGTGAAAATAATAATATAGATGAATTTTAGCAAGGCAATATTAAGTGGAAGAAATGAAAGAGATTAGACAAAGCATAATTTTTAATAAAATTTTATTTTTAGGAATACGTAGATGCAATAAGACTATATTAAAATGAAGCAAGAGAATGAATATAGGAACCACTCACTGCCTAAACTGTTGATGACTTTGATGTTGTTGTTCAGTCCCTAAGTCACGTCTGACACTTTTCAACCCCTAGGACTATAGAACGCCAGACTTCCTGTCCTTCAGTATCTCCCAGAGCTTCCTCAAATTCATAATCATTGAGTTGGTGATTCAATCGAAGCATCTCATCCTCTGTCTCACTTTCTCCTCTGGCCTCCAATCTTTCCCTGCGTCAGGGTCTTTTCCAACAAGTCAGCTCTTCAGATCAGGTGGTCAGAGTATTGGAACTTCAGCTTCAGCATCAGTCCTTACAATGAATATTCAGGACTGATTTCCTTTAGGATGGACTGGTTGGATCTCCTTGCAGTCCAAGGGACTCTCAAGAGTCTTCTCCAACACCACAGTTCAAAAGCATCAATTCTTCGGCGCTCAGCCTTCTTTATGGTCCACCTCTCACACCCATAACTACTAGAAAAACCATAGATTTGACTTTAAGGGTCTTGGTCACAAAGTAATGTCTCTGCTTCTTAATACACAGTCTAGGTCCGTCACAGCTTTTCTTCCAAGGGGCAAGCATCTTTTAATTTCATGGCTGCATTAACTATCATCAGTGATTTTGGAGCCCAAGAAAATAAAATCTGTCACTGCTTCCAACATAAAGGAAATAAAGTTTAAAAGGTATAGTCAGTTCAGAATTCTGGGCTTGCCCACACTCCCAATTCAATGGGAATAAAAACCCAGATCTCAGGACCTCCCTGGTGGTCCAGTGACTAAGACTCCATACTCCCAATGCAGGAGGCCTGGGTTCAATCCCTGGTCAGAGAACTAGATCCCACATGCTGCAACATGCCACAAGGAAGATGGAAGATCTCTCCTGCTGCAATTAAGACCTGTTGCAGCCAAATAAATACGTACTTAAAAAACAAACCAAACCTCTGGCTCTATGACACAAGGTTCTCCCAGTGTGTGCCTAAATATTGCCCAGGACCGTTCAAGTTTTATTTTTTTTTTAAAGCCCTCTCCATAAAATGCTATCACTTATGTGCAGACATGTATGAAAGCAGATGAAGAAATTGATTTTAAACAGAAAAAACAAAAGTCCTTACACGAACTCTTCACCTCTAACAATCAAAAACTGGCTGAAGACTATCCTTCCTCACCCAGCTCCCAACATTCTTTATTCTTTTCATAACTCTGCAATATTTCTGCCTGAAAGTGTGAAACAAACAATTTTCAACACTAAAGTATTTCTGGAATCAAGACAGTAAAGCCACAATTTGAAAGAAAAACAAAAGGCACTGGTTATAAAAATGGGATACAGTCATTCAAGAAATTACCAGACAGTCCTGAAAAAAGAACCACGAGGGAGACACAACGTAATGATACAGAACTGTTTAAAAAAATGGTACGGAACAATATATATAGTGGGCTACAATCTCAGCTTAAATGAGGAGAAGAAAAATGTATACATATAAAATACTTGCAAATGCTTAAAATATCTCTAGGAGACACAGGGCGTGAATAATATAAACTCTTCTATTTTGAATACTGAACATCTGAATGTATTTATTATTCAAAAAGTAAATTCCAAATTTTAAAATAATAAAAGAAGACTACAATAAAAAAACAAATACATTCCAAAGAGCACTGAAACTTTTTCTAAGAGAAAGTACTCCAGGGAGCTATTCTTCTCATCATAACTGTGCACACTCATAGTCTGGAAGACAGGGCTATCGCTCACAAAGAGTGCACTGTTCACTGGTTCTGACAGATCTTATTTGAAGTTTTTTAACAACTCTTCATGTTTTGAATGCTAAATGTTACCTACATAAAAATAAGACTGGCTTATTTTTTCCTTTTATTTACGTTTTCTTCTGCTTGAAAAAGATTTATATTATTGATACTACCAAACTTGTACCAACAACCGGCGTCAATCCATGTCCATCTTTTGAATTACTTGTAAGATAGTTTACCTTTTTAACTAGAAACTTAAAAAATTGGCCCTATTTGCTTTTTGATAAGAATTGTGGCGGGGAAGGCAGCATTGTGGGTTTTTAGTGTTAGATAATATTTTTATCTAAAATGACCTATAACTGCCTTTGTACACCCAACCAGACTCCAGTAGTGAAATGTTGATTGCACTTCCTTGTGTGGGACATTTCAAACCAGTAAATTTCAAACCAGATAGTTATATTAAAAACCTAGTATCTTCACATTACTTTTCAAAATGGAAGTGCTATAACAAAGTGTCAAGGAATACAAAAAGTTAAAATGGCACATCTTCTTGGGGGAGGCTAATTGCAAACATTATTATATTTATATGAATGTAGATGTATTATGATGTGGGCATTGTAAAAGTCACATGGATTTTTAAGAGAAATGTGAAATTTCAAAGACATTTAGAGCTACTTAACTCATATGTGACATCAGCTGCACCTTGACAGAGTGTGGTTTACTAACCTACCATCAGCTGGCTTTTTTTCCAGTATAGTAAAACTGTATACAAATAATAAAATAGGGTGCTACTTACAAGATCCCTATTTTTTCCCCAGAAATTTGCATTTAATTTGAAAGCAGTTAAGATAACAGATAAACTAAAATGTCGAGTGTATTCCAGAATATTCCTGATTTTGGACATCAGTTCTCACTAGGTTGGAATTACCACTAAATGATGATGACATATATATTTACTGGACAGTTCTGCCTGTTGAATCAGATGGTAAAGAATATGGCTTCAATGCAGGAGACCTGGGTTCGATCCCTGGGACAGGAAGATTCCCTGGAGAAGAGAATGGCAACCCACTCGAGTATTCCTGCTTGGAGAATTCCACTGACAGAGGAACCTGGCAGACTACAGTCCATGGGGTTACAAAGAGTCAGACACGGCTGAGCAACTAACACAAATGTCTGTAATATTCAGCGGCTATTAAGGCAAATACTGAAAAAATAAAGTAACCTTTTGCTGACTTGCTATACTGGACAAGGGTTCCATGTTTACTACCTGAAGTTCCTTTAAAGATGACACATTTGGGTCTGACCTTTTCATGCCACTGTCTGGTGAATAACCTCTGACATTCACATACAACGTGTAAGTTGCTTCATAGCATAGGTGACCACTGGTGACTGACCTCCTTCATATTTGTCTATGTAGATATCAAATACAGGAATGATAAATCATGTCACAGAGAGAAAGCAAGTAGCTTGCAATCGGGGTTTCTTCTAGCCCCATTTTGTCAAATGACTTCCTCTAAGCAAACACTGGCTACTCCCTGCTGGACTGTCCGCCCCGCTTTGCTCTCCAGTTCTCTGTATTTCTGCACAGACTATATTTCAAACAGTACTTCTGTTGCAGCAGCCTCCAGCAGTGTACCCCAGTGTACAGTATCTGAAACAGCCAACTATCAGAGGGACCCAGTATTTGCATTTACATCTGCACAAATCTTAATGACAATTTGCAAAATTTCTGCACAGCACATTTAACTTATTCTAAGGCAACTTTCAAGTTAACTGCCCTACTTCCTGAATGTCTACTGCATTTTCTCAACCACTGACTCTATTTAACCATATATTTTTACACCTCTCTACACAGCTAGAAAAGAGACAGGAGTAGGGTATGAAGAGTAGGAGGATGTTTCTAAGTAAAGTGTATTCTATAGGCAATGACCAGAAAAGTGCCATAAGTAATATCTTAAATAAATTGTATACAACACGATTTTTTAATCAGTCATTATTGCAACACTGTTTTTATGAGCCCATTAGGTGCATCTTATTGCCTTCTTAATTCATATTCAGAGGACTCAGGAGAAATAATGTTTTTCTTATTGTTGCCTATTGGTTCATTAAAATCTGTATCTCATAGAATGAAGCCAGTTATCGCACCTGAGAGCTAGAAACATCTAAGGAATAAAACTACACCATAAAAAGCCTACAGAAGCATAAAAAGATTAATGAAGTTAGAATCTGCTACTTGAAATATATAATTTTTAATCTGCTACCTCCATGTGCAATTTTATTTTACTGAGCCATACCGTGAGGTGGTCCTACACTAACATCAACGAGACGACCAGGCACATCCACAGTATAGTTTTAAAATGAGCTTCAAAATTTTAAAGAGCTTCAAAAATATAGGTCCTAAAACTGCTTTAACCTCTAAAAGCAGAAAGTATGTTGCTTTCTCATAATAATAATTTCTAATACTATTTTAAATAACCCATTAATTCAAAATATGTCTTCCTTTTAAAACAAAAAACTAAAACAAATTGACTGGATTTCAAGATAAATGGATGGATTTAAAATATGCTGGTTAATACTGTCAAATACCTTTGCAAATTAGAAATAATATATCACAACTATCATAATACAAAAATAGATGCACTCACAGCTGTCCATGTGTATACTATTAATTTGATATACAATATTATCTAACATTTGTTATATACAAACTGTATGATACAAATATCTTCTTACTTAATTCATGCAGCAACCCTGTACAGTAGCTAGGTTATTTTATACTCATGTTACTCACTAGATAAACAGACTCAAGAAAGGTTAAAAAAAATGCTGCAAAATCATAATACTGGTAAGAAGGAATTCAGATTTAAGTATGACTTACATTAGTTTTATGCACTACAGCATGCTGGTTTTCCCAATGATTTCAAAGAGCATTCTGGTGTTTGCAACATTTGTTTTTCACTTAGCCATTTAAATTCAGTATCATTCTCTGACATTTGAAACTGAGAGTTTGAACCTTTGTCAAAACTTGGTCTAGTGCTGAAATTTGCTTTAAGATTGAAAACTTTTAGATACTATAAGCCCTAAAAAATTATATTTCTAAAAAGAACCATACAAGATTGAAAGCATACTGTTAACCAGAGCTACAAAATCAGTCAACTCCTAAATAACTTGTAAGAATCAATTTTTGTCAGCCCTCAAGTTTACCACAGACGATGTTATAAGAAAGGTAATTTATCACTAGAGGGAAAGAAACTTCTAAAGAACATATCCCCTATACCACCAAGTGCGACCTTAAGCAAAAGCTTCTTGGATATCGTAATATAATCCTGTGGTTCCCATATTTTCATTTTGCCTGCTCCAGCACATAGCTGTCAATAAATACTGATGAAAACAGTAAATTTCAGATTTAAAGAAAGATAAATCCCCTTTGCTTATAAATCATTCATCCATTAAACAAATATTTACTGGCCATTTATTAAGTCTTAGCTGGTGGGAATACTACAGAAAACAAAATCCCTGCTCTCTCGGAGTCGACATCTTAGTGGGGAAGACTTAAGCCTGATAAAGGGAACAGACAAGGCTTGCTTTACCGACGGTAACTGGAAAAGCCTCTGCGAGGAGGTGGCCTGTGAACAGACACCTGAGCAAATGCAGTGAATTACGTGGGTGCCTGTGGAAAGACCATCTGGGCAGGGGGGCCCATAAGTGCAAAGACCCTGGGCAAGAGCAGCTTGGTAGCTATGTGAGCGGAATGACAGGAGAAAAACCTCCAGAAATAGGGCTAGACCTTGCAGGGCTTCCAAGCTGTAGTGATACTGAGAACCCTTGAAACAGAAATCTACTAGGAGATTTTGTGAAAGAGGAATATGGCCTTCTTTATATTGAAGAGGACTAATCCAGGTGCTATCCAAAGACTAGTCCCAAGCAGGACAGAAATCAAACAAGGAGACCAGTTTATGGCTGTTGCCTTGGTCTAGTTAAGGAGGTAAGGGTGATTTTGTGCTACAGTCAGAGCAACAGAGGAAGTGAGAAATGCCCCAAGTCAAGACAGATCTATCTTGTGGGTACAGACAACTCAACTCTGTTGAGTTTGCTGATATAGTGGGCATGAGCTGGAGAAAAAGCAGAGTGACATCTGACCCCAAGGATTTTAATGATTCAAGGTAATTTTCAATTTTTTCAATCACCATTCTGACTACTCCTAACTTTCCCCATCAGCATGGGTAAAGTCAATTCACCCTTAATCTCTATCTTAAAGCCAAACAATCATGGAATTTATTCATAGTCCCTTAGAGGACACAGCACACCTAAATTAAAGGTGGCTTCCTTCTAACCTTTGTGCTGTCTCAGGAGTAACTCCTAACAACTAACCAAAGTAAACGGTGCCTTTCTCCTTTCATGTCCTTTCTTTTCTACCCTCTTCTTTCTCATGACCCAGTAGGAAAAAAGCTGCACAGTGAAGAAGCACTAAGAGAAAAATCCAGCGATAATCATTCTTCAATCAATGACTTGCCAGGCAGCCAGGCTTTCAACTACTTCCTGTTCCACACTGCTGCAAATCTACAAGTCACTAACAGGAGTGTACATGCAGGCTTAAGGTCACTGTGGTACAAAAGACAGGTAAGATTTAATATAACCAACTGCCCTTTCAGAGAACTTATGCTAACCACAAGCACACACGCATCTTTACCACTGTGCCACCTGGGTTGGAGAAGATCCGCTGGAGTAGGAAACAGCAATCCACTCTAATATTCTTGCCTCTAAAATTCTGTGGACAGAGGAGGCTGGCAGGCTGCAGTCCATGGGGTCTCAAAAGAGTAGGACATGACTAAGCAACTGAGCACACACATACCTAACAAAATACAATTAAGGCTTTTCAGCAGAGCAATAAAATGTTATCTCCACAGTTTTAAAAAGCCCCAGCGTATAGTATACCTTGGTAGTACAGACTGGTTTTCCTATTTCTGGTATGTTCTTTCTACCTCTAGTTTTTGCCCTTTTCCAAAATCGTCATTTTCTTCTGTAGCAAATATTTGCAGGGGAGCATCTACTCTATGTTAAGACCTGTAACAAGTACTCTACTGTATAACGTCATTTATTCATCACAACAGCTAAGCACTATCATTACCACCACTTTGTGGATGAGTGAACTTGGGATTGATCAGATTACCACAAGTGACAGAGCTAGGAGGTGTCCCATATTAAGGGCGCCAGAGTTCACTCTCAAAACTAATAGTAACTATCACTTAGGAGACCTTCCTAAAACACAAACTGGATATCAGTTCCTGCTCAAATAAAATACCTTCAAATGTTTTTAAAGACCTGCCAGAGTCCAAACTCCTCAGCATATTAGCCTTAACATCATCTCCAATTAATCCTCTTCATTCTCCACATTACTGCCAACACTGACTACTGGCCATTTTCCAAATATGTTCTCTACTATTCCACCTATGTCTGTTCTCACATTCATTCATCAAACCAGCCTCAATCTGTTCAAACCAAGTCATCACTCTAAAATCCAACTCAAATGCCACTCCCTCTTCAGGAAATTTTCCCCCCAAAACTTGCAAGACATACACACACAATTTTTTTTAAATAGATTTTTTTCCTTCTTGGTGACCCCATAGCATTTTGTAGTTTTTCAGGCAACTATAAGTCTACACTATTCATACAAATTTATTCTCCCATCTTTCAGTACTCTTTAGGTTTAGGACGTGTGCTTTGGGGGAGTTATTGCTATTATCGTGGTTCAGTCGCTCAGTCATATCCCATGTCTTTGCGACTTCATGGACTGCAGCACGCCAGCCTTCCCTGTCTTTCACCATCTCCCACAGCATGTTCAAACTCATATCCATCAAGTCAGTGATGCCATCCAACCATCTCATCCTCTATCATCCCCTTCTCCTCCTGCCTTCAATCCTTACCAGCATGAGAGTCTTTCCGAATGAGTTGGTTCTTTGCATCAGGTGGCCAAAGTGTTGGAGCTTCAGCATCAGTCTTTCCAATGAACACCCAGGACTGATCTCCTTTAGGATGGACTGGTTGGATCTCCTTGCAGTCCAAGCGACTCTCAAGAGTCTTCTCCAACACCACAGTTCAAAAGCATCAACTCTTCGGTGCTCAGACTTCTTTATGGTCCAACTCTCACATCAATACATGACTACTGGAAAAACCACAGCTTTGATCAGACGGACCTTTGTTGGCAAAGTAATGTCTCTGCTTTTTAATATGCTGTCTAAGTTGGTCATAGTTTTTCTTCCAAGGAGCAGGCATCTTTAATTTCATGGCTGTAGTCACCATCTGCAGTGATTTTGGAGTCTAAGAAAATAAACTCTGTCACTGTTTCCATTGTTTCCCCATCTATTTGCCATGAAGTGATGGGACCGGATATCAAGATCTTCGTTTTTTGAATGTTAAGTTTTAAACCAGCTTTTTCACTCTCTTCTTTCACCTTCATCAAGAACTCTTTAGTTCCTCTGCTTTTTGCCATAATGGTGGTGTCATCTGCATACCTAAGGCTGTTGATATTTCTCTGGGGAATCTTGATTCCAACTTGTGCTTCATCCAGTTCAGCATTTCACACGATGCACTCTGCATATAAGTTAAATAAGCAGGGTGACAATACACAGCTTTGATGGACTCCTTTCCCAATTTTGAACCAGTATGTTGTTCCAAGTCTGGTTCTAACTATTGCTATTATTATTGTTGTCATAAATTATTTAACCCACTTAAATAGTCATTAAACATTTGACAATATTCTATTCATTCATTTATTCAACAAACCTTTATTGACAGCCCACCAGAACCAGGTATGAAAGTAGTCCCTGGTCACAAATCAATAAAATACAATCTCTGCCTTTGAAAGGATCACGGTTCTTTAAATGTCAAAGTCAACTCGAGTTTGGGTGAGCTGGTTCAGGAAACAGAAACTGATTTAAAGAGGGGTCACTCTCAAGTCAGTTTGAGTACTGTTTCCAATTGGAAGTGTTTAAATTTCACACAGAGAAACACTCAAATGTGACAGAACTAATAAAAGGTCAAAGAAGCTCAACTAAGGTATAATCAAATAAAGGAAATCCAAAAATAATTCTTCAGTTAGAAAAGGGAATGGTTACAATAAAACAATCTATGAAGGCATGACTAGTACAAATGTGAGATCATCAAATCCAAAACCATTAGTCTGGTAGGATTCTTTGATGATGACTAGGATAAATAAGAAAAAGGCAGAACTTTTATTTCCTATAATATGAAATAAAGTTATGAAAACCAAAGCCTTAAAGTGCAATTAACAGAGGTATAAAACAAACCCAAAAGGTTCTGGGAAAAACTGAGACAAAGCTATAAGTCACTGCACAAAGAAATGGGCAATACTTAACCCTCAGGTCCTATCAGAGATGGAAATCACGTTGTCCCTCAGCAGCAGAAGTATTTTTAACTGGAGGTCACTGCTGCTGTTGCTGCTAAGTCACTTCAGTCGTGTCCGACTAGTAGCGACCCCATGGACTGTAGCCCACCAGGCTCCTCTGTCCATGGGAATTTCTAGGCAAGAGTACTGGAGTGGCTTGCCATTGCCTTCTCCAGGGAGGTCACTGCTGCTGCTGCTGCTGCTGCTGAGTCGCTTCAGTCGCGTCCGACTCTGTGTGACCCCATAGACGGCAGCCCACCAGGCTCCCCCGTCCCTGGGATTCTCCAGGCAAGAACATTGGAGTGGGTTGCCATTTCCTTCTCCAATGTGTGAAAGTGAAAAGTAAAAGTGAAGTCGCTCAGTCATGTCTGACTCGTAGCGACCCCATGGACTGCAGCCTACCAGGCTCCTCCGTCCATGGGATTTTCTAGGCAAGAGTACTGGAGTGGCTTGCCACTAATGGCCATCAAATAATGATATTAAACCCTTGGGCTGATCCGTTCTAGCAATTTCTAATTCAAACCTCTGGCTCTGAAGGCATTTCAAACTAATTCCCAGGGTGATAAGTCGTAACAGTGCAACGAGACTCAAAGGATCTTCAGCTTGCTCGCCTCCCAAACGCATCTTTACTATCTACCATGCTATTAAAACAGGTCTTTTAAGAGGAGACATGTGTCACAACATCAGAGTTCCATCTGAAACTTGCTAGTGGCTGACTTTGTTTTCAGCTCAAAGGGAGCTTCTTCTCTCGTGGCCCCCTTTCTCCCTTCACTCAGGTCTACCACACTCTGCTGCAAATATGCCAGGGCTAATTGTGTGTGTGTGTTAAGTCCTCACCCATTTTCTTTCCTTTTTAAATTTCATTATTTATTTTTGGCTGTGCTGGGTCTTCGTTGCTGCAGGGTGCATGGGCTTCTCATTGGGGTGGCTTCTCCTATTGCAGAGCATGGGCTCTAGGGTGCTCAGGCTTCAGCAGTTGTGGCACATGGGCTCAGAAGTTGCAGCTCCCAAACTCTAGAGCACAGTTTCAATAGCTGTGGCACACCGGCTTAGTCACCCTGCAGCATGTAGTATCTTCCCGGTACAGTGATCAAACCCATGTTTCCTGCATTGGCAAGCAGATTCTTAACCAATGGACCACCAGGGAAGCCTGGGTTAAAAATCTTTTCAATCATTCCCTACAGGCCCAGCAGCACTCTGAATACAACAAATGGTTAAAGTACATTATAAATGAAACATAGCAATGAAGTGTTTTTTCCACAAATCTCAGAATAGAAAATTATCACACTCCCACATAAACAACCCATGGTTAAAGGCTAAGGGTGTTTGTACACTGACAGTGTAAATGATGTGCAGACCTAGTTCTACTCATCATTCAAAGCTGGATATGAGTCAAGTTGCCAGCAGTCATTTTAAACTGATTAATTAAATGCATTCATAGGTCTATCTTCTCATGCATTCACCCTTCCTGTTTGATGACTTCAAAGGAACCTACACGACTTTTTCCCAGGATTCTAAAGAGTCCTCACAAACAGCATATGTCAAAAGAGGAGAAAAATACAACTATTTTGACAACATTTCCTCCACAAGGAAAGTGTACCAAATTTTATTAATATGCCTTCAAAGAAGTGTATTAAAAAAATCAATTTCATCTTCTAATTCTACACTAAAGAAAGACTTTGTTTCACACTATATAAACAGCATGATTCAGCAATCTTCCATCCATCTGTTGAAGATCATTTTCAAAAGATGGCAACTTTTCTTGTCCACAGTACTCTCTACAGATTAAATAAGATACTACCTATATAAATGACAGCAGAGTGCTTGGAATGTAAGTCTTCAAAAATACTGTTATCACTAATACTCATTTCTACACTTATAAAAACCTGGCTGATTCTTCCCTTTCCACCTTTTCTTGCGCTCCACACCCTCAAAGATATGCTGATGACTCAGCCTATACCTTTGACCCCAAGGTTTCTTCTGCTCCGTCTGAGCTTAGACACACCCTCATGATCTCCTGTGTGTCTAATGTACCCACTGCTGTGCAAGACACAGTACGCAGTGGGGAGGGGGGCCTCTGCCTTCCTGGAGCCTGGGGACACTGCCTCTCAGTCATTCAGCAAACCAAGAGAAGAGGGTAACACAGTGCCTCTCAGATTAGCTCTTCCAGCAAATGCTGTAGGGCCAGGACAACAACCACACACTAAATTAGGTAAGGAAAGTAACAGAATTCCAATAAACTAAGGGGCAGAGTCAAAAGAGAACCATTCTAAAATTCATTTAAAACAGCACAAAATGTCCTAGAAAACCTATGAGCTAAAACTACAAGGTTAAAAACATAAAGACACTATTGAGACACAAAAGAACACTGACCACTGATGAAATCTACAAAGGAAAGCGGATATAGGTATGAAAGGACAGTAAATTTCAAGATTTTTTTTTTTAGCTTTTTGAAAAAAATTTATACAGAATAAAGGAAAATATGTGTATCAGGGTGGAAACGAACTCAGAGGGCTCGATTCTAAAGGATTTCACACATTGAATTGGCGTTGATACTGACATTTTTATTACTAGTAGACACTCAAGAAAAGAGGTGCTTACGCCAAGCCATGAGAGCAGACCCTCAGCCGAGGCCCTGTGCTGACTCAGAGTCACACAGCAGAGTGGTTTCCCAAAGCATACTCACTCTCTACCACATGAAAATCTATCCCAAACTGGTTTTCAGTATGTGGCATTCCTGAAGGGTTGCAATGCGAGAGAAAGACTATAAGAAGAAACACAGCCAGCTATACATGATATCAGATTTCATCCTTTAGAGAAAAACGATTCAATAAGGAAATGAACGAAATAAAAGAAATACCGGGTATCTATCCAAACCTCTTAGACCTAAAAAAAAAAGTTTCTTTTTGTATTGAAGTGTGTGTTCAGTCTCTCAGTCGTGTTTGACTCTTTGCAACCTCTTGGACAGTACCCTGCCAGGCGCCTCTGTCATGGGATTTTCCAGGCAAGAATACTGAAGTGGGTTGCCATTTCCTTCTCCAGGGGATCTTCCTTTGCCAACACGTCTCCTGCATCAGCAGGCAGAAGCCCATTTTGAAGTATAGTTGATTTATAATATTAGTTTCAGGTGTACAGCATCTTGATTCAATATCTTTATACTCCATCTAAAATTATTATAAAATAACAGCTGTATAACCCTGTGCTGTACAACACAGCCTTGTTACTCATCAATTTGATACACAGTAGTCTGGACCTCCTAATCCCATATCCCTAGCTTGCCTCTCCTCTGTTCCCTCTCCCCACTGGTAACCACTACAGCTTGATTCCTATACCAGGGAGTCTGTTTTATTATATATATTTGACTGTTTCATGCTTTAGATTCCAAACACGAGTGAGAACATACAGTATTTGTCTTTCTCTGCCTGATTTATAAATATTTCACTAAGTATAATACTCTCTAGGTCCATCCCGGTTATTGCAAATGGCAATAGTTTCATTCTTCTCTATGGCTGAGTATATACATACCAGGCTTCTTTATCCATTCATCTGCTGATGGACACTTGGAGTGTTTCCATGTCTTGGCTATTATACATAATGCTGTTAAAAACATGAGGGTGCATATCTTTTTGAATTAGTGTTGTTTTAAATTGTTTCCTTGTATGAAAACATCAGACACAGCAATATCAGAGACAGCAATGCTCGTGCTTCTTAAGTTCTATCCGTCTAGTTTGACATCCTACTTTACCCTCATTTGCTAACATCAATCTTCCTCCTTAAACTTGGACCTCAGTCGTGTCCAACTCTTTGCAACCCTATGGACTATAGCCTGCCAGGCTCCTCTGTCTATGGGATTCTCCAGGCAAGAATACTACAGTGGGCCACCATGCCCTCCTCCAGGGAATCTTCCCCACCCAGGGACTGAACCTGTGTCTCCTGCAGTACAGACAGATTCTTTACTGCTGAGCTACTGGGGAAGCCCTAAGCTTGTGATACCTCTGCAAAACCGGGAAAAGCAAATGTCTGTATTTTCTATTGTTCATCTAACAAACAGAAGAAGAATATAGTTGTTAACTGCTTTGAGAATTTCATGTTAATGTCTATTTCCCCTAATAATCTTGGGTCCCTGAAATTAAGGTATCTCATTTTACATACTGATTTACTAATACAAGGCTGACTGTCCTGAAGCCCTCATTTTATTTCTTAATATTGATAGCTATGCTGAATAAAAACAGCAATGTATCTATAACACACCTTCTAAACACTCCAGGTTGAACCTGTGCAGAATATTTAAACCATACTTAGAAAACAAATTAGTGCTGACTAACAGTTGATTCATACAGAAAAATGAGGACTCATACCCACCTCTCCCCGTCATCAGAAGTGAAACACCACAGGTCTTTGTTTTCCTCCAATGAATATTCTCACTTTCTATCCTGTAGCAGGATTATTTCTGAAACTATCACACCATAAGCTCTTCAACTGTCTAATTATTGAACACATGTGTGTTTCTGTTAATAATTTTACAGTAGTTTCCATCTGTTTTGAAGACTTTATTATGTCATGAATGAGAAAAACAAGAAGGAAGTTAACATTTATTGAGCACCAAATGCGTGCCAGACACATAAAAACTAACCTACATATGTCACACCTAATTTAATCTTCAAAAAAAAAAAATCCTGTGAGAAAAGTAAAGCGGCTCCCTCAGCCCCAGCCCCAAGGTCACGAGGCTCTAGGATGGTACAGCTGGGATCTGAATCACAGCAATCCTTAGTCCAGACCACGCTACTACCTGTAATCTCAGCTTTTTGAAACACTTTATTGCTTTTTCAGATTATAAAAATAATTCCTGTTCATTGCCAAAATTCTGGGAAACAGAGAGAAATACAAAGAAAATTAAGATCTGAGCTCCTACATTCCAGAGACAGCCACTGCTCAGATCTCAGTGAACTTTTTTCTTCATAGAACAGAAAATTTGGGCGTTTTGTTAACATTAATTACAAATTAATATATGGAGACACTCTTATTATTAAAATTCAAGTAGGAGTCAAAGTAAAAGCCTTTTCTTGTCTCTATTTCCAGTTATTATTAATAGTTTTACTAAAGAGACTTTGTTCTATGTCTGTATATGCTTACATACAAATATAAACATGATCCATTTGCTGTATTTTCATAAATACCTCACTTTTCTGTGCATGCGTATTATTCTACACCATGCTTTTCTGCATTTTATGTGAGTTGATGATCTTTCCAGTTCCGTAATATACAAGTCTGACTCATGTTTTTAATGCTAGCTTTTGTTAGCTTGAGCTCAATTTCTTATAGAGTTCTTCATATCTTTTTCACTTTTATATCATGACTTTCCATCAGTCTTAAGTAATAATCTTTATAATGGCTAAGCAAGATTCTTCTATACAAGTATATCATAACTATTTTTTGTTGGACATAATGATTTACCGAATTTTCATCATTAGATATAATACTCCAATGAGTATCTTTGGTTAAATCTTTAAGATCCTCAAAGTGGAATTACTAGGTCAAAGGTAACATTTCAAGGCTCTTAATACATATTCCTAAATTGCCCCACAGATAAATCACACCATTTAACACACCCATAGCAGTATATGAATTCTATTACATTACTTTTGCCTTTTAAAGAATTGTTTATTCAAGGAATGGATGTTTAAATATTATACTGAATGCTAAAATCCATCTTCGAATTTGGCTTAGATGCAGAAAATTCCTTATAATTTAAACCAGCACGTTGTGATTTCTTAGATATTGGTTAAGAGGATTCTAAAACAGCAGATAAGAAAGTAAATGGATCCTATCTTGATGAGGCACCACTAAGTTAACAGGTGATGGTGATAAGATAATGAAGTTAACAGACACTGTTCTTTTTATCTGGTTTATAGACTCTCCTCTTCCCAGGCATCTCTCCTGTAATGAAATATGATATGCTCCAATAACCCTGACTGTAGAATACAATGCTGCTGAATGAATCATTTTTCCACCAGCCTACATCACAAAATATTCAAACAGTTTCACTAAGAATACTATGTGCCTCTGGAAGTTAAAAAAAAAAACAAAAAAACATGTGGCAGAAAATAATAAACTTTGTAAAAATAAGTAGATCTATGAATACCTGTAAATGCATTCATGAAACCACAAACATCTAACATCTACTTTGCTTAAGCTCAATGTTTAAATACAACTATACTTTAAAATTATATTTGACAGAAACTTACTAAATGAAATATATCAACAATATATGAATTCCACGTATAACTAAAATATGATCGAACAAATAGAGCAAAAAATACAGAAGGTTAAAGACAAGAACAAAGGACATTTAGCTCAAACATACCAGTGTATTTACATGCCTGACCCCTGTATTATCACCACCACAGAAAAGGGAGATAATTTACAGTTTAGAACCAATTCCGAACCGACATTAACTTTACAACTACAGTCTACTTTATCTTCTCTAACTCCTTTACCATCACTTACACTAATTGGTCTGCTTCCAGTTTAACAGCTTTACTTTCAACTGCAGTCATGCTCATGAAAGTTGTAGTCAACTTTCAACTCGTGCTCATGCTCCTGTCAGATGCTAAGTCGTGTCCAACTCTTTGCGACCGCCCCCCGCCAAAGACTGAAGACTGCCAGGCTCCTCTGTCCATGGGATTTTCCAGGCAAGAATACTGGAGTGGGTTGCCATTTCCTCCTCCAGGGTATCTTGCCAAACCTGGGATCGAACCTGTGTCTCCTGCATTAGCAGGCGGATTTTTACCACAGAGCCGTCTGGGAAGCTAATCTCTGATTATCAGTGTAGGAAAACAACAAACCAGCCTATATCATCATCAAACTGGTTAAGAGGCAGCAGTGGTCAGCTATTTAGTAGATGGTACCTGTGCATTTTCAGGATGCTGTCAAACTTCAGTTTTAAGGTAAGTTCTGGAGACCTACTATCCAGCATGGTGACGCCAGTCAACAGTACTGTACTGTATAGTTGCTCCTTAGAAGAAAAGCTATGACAAACCTAGACTGCATATGAAAAAGCAGAGATAGCACTTTACTGACAAAGCTCCATATAGTCAAAACTATGATTTCGCCAGTAGTCATGTATGGATGTGAGAGTTGAGTGCTAAAGAACTGATGCTTTAGAAAGATGATGCTGGAGAAGACTCTTGAGAGTCCCTTGGACAGCAAGGAGATCAAACCAGTCAGTCCTAAAGAAACCAACCCTGGTCATTGGAAGGATTGATGCTAAAGCTGAAGCTCCAATACTTTGGCCACCTGATGCAATGAACCAACTCAGTGGAAAAGACCTGACACTGGGAAAGAGTGAGGGCAGGAGGAAAAGTGGGAGACAGAGGATGTGATGCTTGGATGGCATCACTGCCTCAATGGACTTGAGTTTGAACAAGCTCCAGGAGTTGGTGATGGACAGGGAAGCCTGGTGTGCTGTAGTCAGTGGGGTCACAAAGAATCGGACACAACTTAGCAACTGAACACCAACAACAAAACAGCTGAACATTGTTAAGAGAGTAGATCTTAGATACTGTCACCATTACCAGAAAAAATGTAATTCTGAGAGGTGAAGGATGTGTTAACTAACCGTATGTGGTAAAGATATCTTGCAGTATATATGTGCATCCAATCATCACATAAAACTTATACAATACTATTTGTCAGTTATATCTCAATGAAGTTGGAGAAAAATGATTTCTTGTTACCAGTAGGCAAACACACCAAGTTACAACCCTGAGGCATACAGCTCTGGTTGGAAAGTTCTGTGATGGTAGGAAAGGCACCCATTTTGCTCATCTTTGTACTGCCAGAACTTGAACTTACAAAGTATTTGAAAGTCAATATGCACCCAGGAAATACCTGCTCAAAAAATGCTGCCACTGAGATCTTTAGGCAGAAATCTGTACCAGACCGGCTAACACAGGAGACCTGCCTACTACATGGTTGTACACATGGACTGCTGCCAGGGATCAGAGCAAATCTGGGTTGTTTATCCTAATTCACAGGGCATATAATTATGCAACTTGTTACTCTTAAGCTTAATTATATTATCATTGAAATGGTATGTTCCTTATTTATAATTAAAAGCCAACAGGTGGGGTAAGACCCTTATGTACCTAATTCACAGTCAGTTCCAATTTCTGAATCAAACATGACCCCTTGCAACTCACTATTAACTGAGATAAAAATTAAAACTTCATGCAGCATACATGCATACAGATCTCTGATCACTTGGTCCTATTTCAAAAATGAGAAAAAAGCTCCCCCAAGGTATTATAATAATTCATATATTTTCAATTTCCCAAGATAGTCTCAATTTTAAATATAGCTGACACTTGAACAATGCAAGGGTTAACCAGCATATCATTTACACATACCCCCTACATCCATACATTCAACCAATATACAGACTATGCAGTACTGCAGTTATTTACTACTGAAAAATATCCACATGTAAGTGAGTCCACAGCTTACACCTGCTGTTCAAGGGTCAACTGTAACGTATCACATATGATGACATGTCCTATTGGAATCTGGAATGCGCAGTCACTGTCACCAGAAGGCCTCCTACTTCCCTGACTCCTCCCTATTCCCCAGCCCCCAAAGAAAATAAGTTAGGAATGATCGATTTTGAAGAAAAATAACTATTACTTTACTTTAAAATCTTGGGCTTTCCCCCAACTAATTCAGCATGAGATGGAGGGGAAAGAAGGCAAGATTCTGAGAAGAAATTTTTCCCAACTGACAATATCACACTGTGACTTACAAAGATCACTGCCTCTAAATGTCACACACAGATGATTGAGTCTTTCAGACGGAACTGTCTCATTTTTATTTTACTATTTCTGTTTCATCTTTTTGCTTCAAAAATCCCGAACACAGCATTTACAGTGCTGGTCATAATAAACAAAACAGCTGATTACTTACAAATGAGAAAATTAAGCATCAGTGCAATTAAATATACACATTTGAACTAAATATTTGATTACTGCACACAGCAGTGATTTCTGCTAAAAGTGAGCACTGAGTTTAAATTTATATGTGTACCAAGAAATTCTTTTCTGTTTACTCAATAGATCTGAAAATCCATGAAGAGGTTAGAGGTCCTAACTGGATTCACTTGACAGCTAAGTGGATTAAGCCACTATTTCACTCAGCAGGTTGAGGCATGTGTACAGTAGTGGTCAGAAGGCATACAGAATGAATATTAACTCCACATATTCAGTTGATGATCACCAGTTAGCTAAGACCAACTCAAGGAAGAGCAAAGATGGTAAAGAACTTAATACTAACAGTTAACAAAACCTATTATAAAGCTATAATAATTAAAACAGCATGCTATTGTATAAGAGGAGAAAAACTGACTAATGGAACAGAACACAATCGTGTCCAGAAACAAGCTACAGAGATTTTGGCTACCTGATTTATGAAAACCCTAACACTGCAGTATAGTGGGGAATGGATAACATTTTTAATAAATGGTGATGACTCCACTATATAACCATTTGGAAAAAATGTTTTGTTACCCCCTCCCTCACATCTAGACAAAAAGCAATCCTATTAATAGGTGGAGTGAAGATCTACATATGAGAGGTAACACAATAAAGCTTTTATAGAACAAAACAGAGATCATCATCTTTGTGACACTGGAGCAGGCAGATATTTTTTAACATTACCCAAAAAGCACTAAACACAAAGGAAAATCTGATAAACTGGATTATATAAAGACCTATTTCTCAAAAGACAAGATTGAAAGAACAAATCACATAATAAAAAAAGATATTCACAATATCTGACAAAGGACTAGTATCCAGAATATAAAAGGGACTTGCACAAACAATAAGAAAAGACATACAACTCAGTAGAAAAATGGGCAAAAGACAAACAGGCACTTCACAAAATACACACACCCACCAGAATGACTACATTAAAAACAAAGACAAATCAAGAACTGGTAAGAATGCAGAGGAGCTAACGCTCTCAAGAACTGACACTCTATGATCCAGCCATTTCATTCAAACATACCCAACAGAACACGTCCATATGTTTAACAAAAGAATGTTCTTAGCAGCAGTATTCATAAATGAAGTCAAAACTGGAAACACTCCAAATGCCCACCAACAGTTGATGAGATAAATAAGTTGGGATACAGTCACACAATGGAATGCTACACTGCAATGAGAATGATCTATAATTATATACAACAAGATGGACTAAATGCACAGAAATGCTGAGCAAAACGAAGCCAAACACAAAAGAGTACACCCTGTATGAGTCCATGTACAAACAACACAAATACAGGCAAAAACTACTCGATGCAAATAGAAGGTTACTGACAATCCACAAGGGCGATAAGCAGGACTTCTTTATTTCCTGATCAAGATGCTAGTTACACAGACATATTCGGTTTGTGAAAAGTCATAAAGCTGTACAGGTATGATCTGTGCACGTCTTCCATAAGTACATTACACCTGAATAAGTTTTTTTAAAACATGGAAAATAGCCTCCATAGTTAACCCTGGCATGGAGGGAGATGAGGTGATCAGTCAGATTCCTAACCGTGCTATGATTATCTGAAACCCTCTCCATTCAGAGGGAGCACCAGTAGTTCCAACACAGATTATGTGGTTAGATGAAGCCAGGACTTAACGGCAAGAAGGATGAAGTGACAGTGGGAAAGGCCAGCCTATTTAAGAACATTTCCATTTCCTCAAACCTCCTTGGTAACCAACATCTATCCAGCTGGATACCCAGCTCATCCAATCAAGTCTACACAAAGAAAGAATTTCAAAACTCTCAGAGTCTTCTGGATTTGAAGTTAGATAAAATCCCTTGTTGAACTATAATCAGAAGATTTCAAATCTCCAGAAAGTAGATCATAACGGGCATACAAATAATTATATCAGTCAGGAATAACGTTCTGATGCATGTAACAGGAAGCCCAAATTACAGTGGTTCAAGGAAGACAGGGGTTTACTCTTCTCATCAAATGGAAGTTCAGAGAGGCATATGCTGACATTGGTTTGGCAGTTCAGTAATATATAAGGGAAGATCTCTGTAAATCTCCTGGCTTTCCTCTGAAGGTCTCCAGAATACTGGTCTACCCTAGGCATCATGTCGAATTTCTATACACGAGGAAAAAAAAAAAAAACCCAGGTAAAAGGCCTTTCAAAAGATCTTCATCCAGAAATGTCTGCCTGCATCTCACTGATCAGGACTATGTTACATGGCTGCTCTGGCTGGAAAGAAGGCTAAAAAATGTATGGGTTTTTTTTTTAGCTAGGCACACTTCTGCTTCTAGGAAAGCTTTAAGTTCTGTTAGAAAGAAGATACGGGGAAATGGGTATCTGACAAATTAGGAACTTCTGCCACAGCTGTGATGAATACTTGATGCTTTTACTAACGCTGAATATATTTTTTTAATCTAGCAATTTACAAGTTTGTGGCTCATGGCACTAGAGACAATTTTCTGTGGTAGAACTCTGGCAGCAATTTTTCCAAAGCATTTTTCATACTCCTCCTCTCAGGAAGAAATGTACAAGCTCTAGTTTTATAACATTAAAAGGTCAGGCCCAGCCACCATTTCTTCAGCTAGCAGCTAAAGATCAATGCCTACCTAGACTGCTTTCCTTTCATACTTCAACTTTAATCTTTTAAACAGGAAATTACCAAAAAGCTGAATAAAGTTTTCTAAAATACTCAGTTCTTAGGTGTAGTAAGTTAATAATGAATGCTCCTTCAAAAAAAAAACAGAACTTCTTAAATTCTAAAGAGAGTATTTCCCGACAAACTTTTTCAGAATAAACAATGAATTTTTAGTCTGACCTAAAGCGTTACTTATCATTCTTCCAAATTAACTTAGCATCTGCCATCTCAGAAAGTCAAGTAACATGGCACTTTTCTGCTGAAATATAGTTATCAGAATACAAACTTTTCCTCTCAATTCAGTAAGTGTCTTGGACTGCAAGGAGATCAAGCCAGTCAATCTAAAAGGAAATCAACCCTGAATATTCACTGGAAGGACTGATGCTGAAGCTGAAGCTCCAATACGTTGGCCACCTGATGCGAACAGCCAACTCAGTGGAAAAAATCCTGATGCTGGGAAAGACTGAAGGCAAAGGGAGAAAGGGGCAAAAGAGGATGAGATGGTTAGATAGCATCACTGACTCAATGGACATGAATCTGAGCAAACTTCAAGAGATGGTGAGGGACAGGGGAATCCGAGCGTGTTGCAGTCCATGGGGTCACAAAGAGTTGGACACAAATTAATGAATGAACAACCACAAGAATTATGCAACCACATAAGCCAGAGCCAGCTTTCACCAAAACGGTAACACTAGTCTTGATCCCTCAGTCTTTCCAAGGACAAGAGATCTGAAATAAAACCTTGTTATCAGAGCCCAGTCTGAACACTGGCTAGGGCAACCAAGACAGGTAACTCAAAGGCCGAGCTACTCTATGTCTGCAAAAGAGGTGCTGCATTTATCGTATTCTCATACTCAGAGATATTACTAGATTTTTATTGACCACCATGGGAGGAAGGAAAAAAAAAGACTATTGCAAATGTCATCATTCCTACATTCTCACACAAAAAAACAAAATTTTTCCTGTGGCTGTATTAACCCACTCATTCATTTGACAAATATTTATGAGTTTCAGTGTCTGAATAATGCCCAACCTTTATACAATATGAAAAGAAAGCTAAGGTATTAGTGCGATCCAGATCCAGAAGGACTTCTCGACCAGGAGAGCTAGAGGATCACTTTTACAAAGAAGATAACAGGAACTGCAGAGGAGGAAATCAGCCCAGTCAACACACAGAACAGCAGTAATTAACATGGCCGTTTTGTAAGTGGAGACAACATCCTTATAGAGACTATCACTTTGGGAAAGGAATATCTAATCAGATTTGGCTGTGTGGACAGGAGATTCCTCTGAGACTAATAAGAAGTTCTTCCAATTAAGCTTTTTGTTTTGGGAGTTTTGCTTTTTTGTTTTTCTGGAGTTGGGTCATTCAACAATTCCACAGAAAGCAAGGGAAAAGCACACCCCAAGTCTACGGGCAGCTTTTCCCATCCTCAAACAATTCCTTGTTCAGATGCACAGCCTCAGAAGGTCAGAGGTCACTGGCGTCTTTGTACTCAGTTCCATGGTAGTTACAAACAAACTTTTGTCCCCGTTCCTTCAATGACACGGGCTGCAACAACGAACCTGACTGAACTTTTACATCTGTGGCCTGCGTGTGCGTTACTCAACTGAAGGGCCATAGTATTTCATTTACACTTCAGCCATATATTATTAAATCTCTTTTGTGAAATAAAATAATTTATTTACCTGGGTGCAAATGAATGTTGATTCTAGCCAAACACAAAGAACATCACTGACAGTAATGGCCTTATGATTTCTTGTCATAATTATCATACTTCCTGTAACAGGATTTAGTAGAGCTTTTGTTAAAGACCTTTGTTTTTCAGGATTTTTCTCATCCCTGTTGCCTTTCTCCATTTTAAATCATACCCGCATGGTATAAACTAAAGAAATTTATTATGGGCTTTTATACAGAGTTAAAAGTCTAAAAGCTCTTTCTTAAAATATAATAATAAATAATATCTAAATAAGAAATCTCAAAGTTACAAAATTTATTTTACAACAGAAGAGTCTAAACAATATATGTTAGGAAAAATAATATAAATATAGTATTATAATTTAGACTACAAGTAATTTTACCTTTATGCACATACCTGGACAACTTTTTAAGCATTAAAGTTAAACATTTAATTGTTAGAACTGTCCTTTTAAAACAATGTTTAAATAAATTTCTACTACTTTTATGTGCTAACAGCAACCTCCAAAATCTATTCTTATACTCTTATAGCTGAATAATCAAAAAAATTAACCAGTAAGTAATCAAAAAGGGAATTACATGAACAACTTTAAAGAAAAAAAAATTTTTTTCTTTTTAAGAAAAATTTTTTAGCAGCAGAGCTGAGAACTAAATGAACACATCAACTGAAGTATGATGCAGGAAGGACTCTGCCAGTGCCAAGACAAGAGACCGTTTCCTCAACCAAGAAAACTTTCTGTAACTGTTTCTAACGAAGGCAAATAGTCTAGAAGGCTGAACATACTTCTGAAAGTTTTCTGAGCCCCCAAGAGTAAGCTAAACACCACAGTCCTCAAAGCAAATGGGTCCAATCTCACTTTTTTAAAAGAAGTTTAATGAACATACAGTGGAAAGGAATACAGCTGAAAGAAGCAAAAAGAACAAATGCACATAACAGAGATCACAAGAATACAGAAATACTGTTGAAATGGAGGATGGGGTGACTCTGAACAGGACTACACAAAGGAAGAGGGTCTAAAGTAACAGGAAAGTTATTCCAGATCTTGTTGCATGAACTTCAGTAACTCAGAAATATTTCTAAACCACCAGGGCCTTTATCAGCTCATTTAACCAAACGTTTCTTTTTTTTCCACTTCTGCTAAAGTCCCTAATCCTGAACACTAAGAATACCATAATATTTTTCATATCACTAATCTAGCTAAGACTAAGCTAAAGGATTTTCTAAACCCTTTCTCCTGTTTCAGGCCTTTCCTTTCTAACTTCCAAGAGGTTAGCCTATAAACAGATCAGCTACAGTTACAAGAACTCTGTTCTCCATACGCTGAAGCTTAGGCCTCTGTTTTGGTTAGACAGTAATGCTAAAAGATAGAAAGCCAGTAAAAACCAAGCATTTTTTTGTTTCCATCTCTTCATCAAAATTAAACACTGTTGTGCATCAAAGAATACTATGGACAGACTGAAAAGGCCACCCACAGAATGGAAGAAAATATCTGAAACCACCTATCTGGGAAGAGACTGATATTCAGAATACAATGCCAAGTCAACTACAAAAACTTTATTTTTAAAAACGGGCAGTAACTTCCCTGGCAGTCCCATGGTTAAGACTATGCACTTCCACAGCAGGAGGCATGGGTTCGATCCCTGGTTGAGGAACCAAGATCCCACATGCCACGCAACATGGCCAAAAAACTAAAAATAAAAAATGGACAAAGGACTTGAATATATTTCTCCAAGATGATACAAAAACTGACAACAGGTTTCTGAAAATAATCCTCAGCATCACTACCATTAAGCAAATGCAAATCAAAACCACAATAAGATACCACTTCACATACAGAAGATCCCCTGGAGAAGGAAATGGCAACTCACTCCAGTATTCTTGCCTGGAAAATTCCATGGACAGAGGAGCCTGGTGGGCTACAGTCCATGTGGTCACAAAGAGTCAGACATGACTTAGTGACTAAATAACAACATGATCCAGAAATCTTCAGTTCAATTCAGTTCAGTTCAGTTCAGTCGCTCAGTCGTGTCCGACTCTTTGCGACCCCATGAATCACAGCACGCCAGGCCTCCCTGTCCATCACCAACTCCCGGAGTTCACTCCAACTCATGTCCATCGAGTCGGTGATGCCATCCAGAAATCTTACTCCTGGGTATATATACAAAACAAGTGAAAACAAGGTCTCAAAGAAGTACTTGCAAATCCATGTTCACAGCAGCAGCATTCACAACAGCCAAGAGAAAGAAGCAACCCAAGTGCCCCTCAAAGGATGAAGGAATCAACAAAATGTGACATATACATACAATGGAATATTATTCAGCCTTAAAAAGAAAGGAGATCTTGTCACACGCTACAGCATGGTTGAACCTTGAGGACATTATGCTAAGTGAAAGAGGTCAGTCACTAAAAGACAAACAGTGCCTGATTTCACTGACATGAGGGATCTAAAGTTGTCAAATTCATAAAAACAGAGAGGATGCTTAGAATAGTGGGGACCAGGGGCTGCAGGAGGCAGAAATGGGACATTCTTTAATAGGCAGGGACTGTTAGTTTTGCAGGATGAAAATGTTCTGGAGATGTTTCACAACAACATGAATATATGTAAACTGTATATCCAGTGAATATACTGGACAGCTAAAAACAGTTGAAATGGTAAATTGTTACATAAATTTTACTATAATTAAAAAAAAAAGTATGAGTAACTACTTCATGATGCAACTGTGATGATGAACCAGATAATATATGTAAGGGGCTTTTAACAGTCTGGCATATCAATAATAAGTAAATGTTAGTAGTAACAGTAGCTACTGATAATATCAATAAGACAGACATGTATCATTTAGTGACACTGAATTGTGAATTGAGGATTATTTAAAAAGAAAAAAAGACTTTCCTTCAAAATGAAGCAAGAGAAATCAGTAAATATAGGAACAAGAGCATTTAATAAGTATAGCAGGAATACAGAACCTCTGATGGCTCTTGATCAGTTACAGTAAACACAATGAAACATTAGTTTAAGGACATAGTTTCGGCAATCCAGAACAAAGGAACACAAATCCAAGTCTGGTAAAATTAATGTAAAGAAACTGGAAAAGGTGCTGCAATGATGTTCCAGTCGTGCCTTGGAACTCAATAACAAGGGAAAAGAAACCTGGTTTTAGAATGCTAAGCAACCATCCCTTCAAATCTGTGCTTACCAATAAATACAACTCCTCATACAAGTTATATTGGTTAGCAGGTCAATACCTAACTGCCAGGTTGGTATCATATATTTCACGTTTGGTGGCTCAGCTGGTAAAAAATCCACGTGCAGTGCGGGAGACCTGGGTTCAATGCCTGGGTTGGGAAGATTCCCTGGAGAAGGGAACGGCTACCCACTCCAGCCTTCTGGCCTGGAGAATTCCATGGACTGTATAGTCCATGGGGTCACAAAGAGTCGGACACAACTTAGCAACTTTCACTTTCCTTCACCCATCAACAGTTCTAATAAAAATAAGCATTAAATATAAAAAGCCTAACCTTTCATCACTCAGGAAGCCTTTGGCATTAAATCCCAGATTCTCTAGAAGCAGCACAATTTAATAAACATCATGCTCTAATGTCATTGACAATCTGTCCCCAAGTGGGGAGTATGACAAATTCTCTCATACATTCGAGGACCTATCACCATGATGGGATTGGTTAAATACACAAGCACACATATTCAACGTAAAACCCTGACTACTTAAAACCTTTAGAGAGGGCTTCTCAACCTGGCACTATTCACATTTCCACCAGATAAGGTATGTGGAGAGGGGTTGGTGAGGAAGCCTGTTCTGTGCATGAGTAACGAAGAACTGATGCTTTTGAACTGTGGTGTTGGAGAAGACTCTTGAGAGTCCCTTGGACTGCAAGGAGATCCAACCAGTCCATCCTAGAGGAGACCAGTCCTAAGTGTTCACTGGAAGAACTGATGTTGAAGCTGAAACTCCAATTAATACTTTGGCCACCTGATGCAAAGAGCTGACTCATTTGAAAAGACCCTGATGCTGGGAAAGATTGAGGGCAGGAGGAGAAGGGGACGACAGAGGATGAGATGGTTGGATGGCATCACTAACCCAATGGACATGAGTTTGAGTAAACTCCAGGAGTTGGTGATGAACAGGGAGGCCTTGGTGTGCTGTGGTCCATGGGGTCGTGAAGAGTCAGACACGACTGAGCGACTGAACTGAACTGAGCTGAACAAAGAATTAACTTATGCCAAATTTAAGAATATGAATCTGGGAAACATCCTTTCTCAGGCTCAAGTTAAATGTTTAGAAATTACTTCTCATTATTCATAGACTAGTGCTAAGGAAACACACAGGTACTTTGAGGTTAAACAGACCTAGATTTGAATTCTAAATCAATCTAGCATTTGAGTAAGTGACCACAAATTTCTGAGGTTTAAATAAAATAACATTTGTAAAGATCAATGAAAAATGAGCACTAAACAAAAAGAGAGGTGAATTTATACTTTCATCCCAAAACTTTTTTTAAAATTATAACTAGTTTAGAAAAGAAATATTTCTAAAGTGTACTGCACATTTTCCCGCTTTAATGTATTCTAACCTTGGAGAAAGAAATGGCAACCCACTCCAGTGTTCTTGCCTGGAGATTCCCAGGGATGGTGGAGCCTGGTGCGCTGCCGTCTGTGGGGTCGCACAGAGTCGGACACGACTGACGCGACTTAGCAGCAGCAGCCTTTTATAAACAACTCGGGGTGACCATTTCAGACAAGCGTCACTGTAACAACTAAATATGACAGGAATCCAGAGCAGAGAGCCATCAAAATGGATACACAATTAAGTTGCAAGACACTGGATGAACTGTTTGAATCTGATAAAAATGATACCACTTAATAGGGATTGTCAAGTTGAATCTTTAGGTTAAGAAGTAACAATACAGGGAAACAACATAACAGAAGTTGGGACAGAAAAACTAAAAAATGCAGCTGCCTGCGTGCCCTACATGAAGCAGAAGTGATAGGCTGTCCAAAAAAAAATAGTACAAGAAAAGGAATTTGGGTTAGTAGAGAGAATATACCAGAATAAGAGTCAGAAGAAAGGAGTTCTAGTTTCAACTGTCCTACTTGAGTGAGAATGTGTAGCTACATAAGCCACTTAACCTGGATCTATATCCTCATTAATAATAAGGGCACAAACCTACTTTGACACTTCCAACACTGTCAGACGGACCAGACACTGATGCTGATAGAAACGCTCTCGAAGCCGAATGTAAACGCTTTATGCCGCGAGCCCTGCAGAGTCACCCGAAAGCAGTCCAGAGCAGTTTCTGTCTTCTGCACTCAGGACACACAAAGATGACAGGACTGATATGGGCACACTGCGGCAAGTAAGCCAGGCTGCAGGCGGTCAGCAGAGGTCAGGAGAAGCGCTTGCCTCTCTGTCACTGACAATCCTCTCCAAGGAATTGAGGAAATGTTTCTGCCCTATCTGTAACACATTCAGAGTCTTGTCTGGCACGCCAGTTAGGAAGCTCTAATTAAAATGCAATGTCTAGTTTGGAACATTGTAAGATGGAATTTAACTTTTTCCATAATAACCAGCTCTGGGAAACAGAATCAAGACCAGAATCTGACGACAGAACAGTACTACATTGGACCTGGGGTACCCGCTGACCAACTGTTCTCAGGACCTAAACTAAAAAGTATGCCCAACTGCAGTCCACACACCCCAGCCCTCTTCTTACCAGGACCCCAGAATTTCCTGACTACTTCTAGGGTTTGCTCAGGCTTCTTCCGAGTGGACCCTCCCAAGAGCAGACAACCACATCATCAGTATTTACATCCCCTGGGCCCAGGGATGATCAAAGGGATGCTATCTGAAAGGGGTATAGGCATGCATGGTTTCAAGTGCCCACACATATGTACATGCAAAAAGTCCCTCTTGCCAGGAGCCTGGAGGGAGACGGGTACCTGCCCTTTACCATGGTGTGGAACAGAACTCCCAGGAGTCAGAGAATTCCCTGTGACCCAGATTTAGGTCATTACGAAGTTGTCTTTGTTAAGGTACGCGATGGAACATCTCTATCAGTCCACCTGATTAATAATGTGCAAATATTCAGACACATAGCATATAGACTTCCATTTGTATTCTTGCCCGAGTTCCAGAAATGCTGGGGATGGGCCTGCAAAAGGAGCTCAGTCACATGAGCAACACTTGAAGAAAATACGTACATTTAGCCTGGGAAGGAAAAAAGTTAGTGGGAAGATCAAAGAATCAGTCATTTTTCACATGACAGCTGAAGGCCATCATGTGAAAAACAGAACAGATCTGTGTGGTGCTGGAAATGAATGCAGGTACATTCCACTCTAATGCAACAAGGAATGTTAAACAGTAAGAATTCCTTTTAAAAAGGATTGGGGGACTTCCCTAGTGGTCAAGTGGTTAAGACTCCGTATTCCCAATGCAGAGGACCCAGGGTTTAATCCCTGATCAGGGAACTAGATCCCACACGCTGCAACGAAGACCCAGCACAGTTCAGTTCAGTTCAGTTCAGCTCAGTCGTGTCCAACTCTTTGCGATCCCATGAATCACAGCACGCCAGGCCTCCCTATCCATCACCAACTCCCGGAGTTCACTCAAACTCATGTCCATCGAGTCAGTGATGCCATCCAGCCATCTTGTTCTCTGTCTTCCCCTTCTCCTCCTGCCCCCAATTCCTCCCAGCATCAGAGTCTTTTCCAATGAGTCAACTCATCATATGAGGTGGCCAAAGTATTGGAGTTTCAGCTTTAGCATCAGTCCTTCCAATGAACACCCAGGATTGATCTCCTTTAGGATGGACTGGTTGGCTCTCCTCGCAGTCCAAAGGACTCTCAAGAGTCTTCTCCAACACCACAGTTCAAAAGCATCAAGTCTTCAGTGATCAGCTTTCTTCACAGTCCAACTCTTACATCCATACATGACCACGGGAAAAACCATAGACTTGACTAGACGGACCTTTGCTGGCAAAGTAATGTCTCTGCTTTTTAATATACTATCGAGGTTGGTCATAACTTTCCTTCCAAGGAGTAAGTGTTTTAATTTCATGGCTGCAATCAGTATCCGCAGTGATTTTTGAGCCCAGAAAGAAAAAGTCTGACACTGTTTCCACTGTTTCCCCATCTATTTCCCATGAAGTGATGGGACCAGATGCCAAGACCCGGCACAGAACCCCCCCAAAACATTTTTTAATTAAAAAAATAAAAAGAATCGGACACCAACAAGGTCATACTGTATAGTACAGGGAACTATATTCAATATCCTGTGATAAACCATAATGGAAAAGAAGAGGAAAAAGAAAGCACACATGTATGTATAACTGAGTCACTCTGTTGTACAGCAGTCATTAACACAACACTATACATCAGTAAAAATATATAAACGTTTTTAAAAAGAACTGGGCTGTCCCGTGAGTAACAAGTCAGACACTGAAAATACAGAAGCAGAGGGTATGGGCTGCTCTTCCAACAATAATGCAAAAGGAATTCTGATCCTGAGAAAAGGTAAAGACCACATTTTACCAGGAGGCCTATGTAACTGCAGTGTGAATGGGTAGCTCTATATACAGAGCCAAGTGCTTTGAGACACAAGGCAAATGGAAGCTAAACTCTGAAGCATCCTTTCTAAAAAGTCCCTGCTGTCAGCTCACTCGTCATTTGCCTCCTCACAAAAATTGAAGTAAATTCTTCCATTCTACCATATTAATTACTTAAAGACTAGAGCTGCCTTGTCTTGAGGGACTTTTCCGTCCTCCAGGAAGTCAGAACCTTCCCTGCTGCTCCTGGGGTCCCGTGATTTATCATTATCACTGAAAACCTTGTCATCTGTCCCCATGATGGATGACACCTCTCTGGCACCAACAAATACATATTCTACAGAAATGCTAAGGATACAACACATATCTAGACAAAGCCCAGGCCTCTCAAACAGCTTGCAGAAAATGGGGTTATAAATGCAAGATAAAAGCAAATAAATGCAAACTGAAATGAAGAAAATAAAATGAGGTAATAAAAAAGACAGAGCCTGTGAAACTGTCTGTACACAGGTAAGCATAAAGGCCTCTCTGGGGTAGCAGAAGACAGTCATGAGAAGATCTGAAGGAAGCACATTTTAAGCAAAAGGAAAAGCAATTGTAAATCGCTGAAGAGGTACATGCTTAGCTCCGTCAGGGGCTGAAAAGGACCATCATCCACTATATATCTGTTAGAATGGCCAAAATTCAGAACGCTCATACCACCAAGTACCGGAAAGGATGTGGAGCAATAGGAACTGTCACTCAAAATCATGCTTATCATACCATCCTAGAATCACCCTCCCTGGTACTTACCCAAAAGAGCTGAAAACTCCTATCTACAAAAAACATGGATGTTTATAGCAGTTTCATTCATTAATGCCAAAACATGGACGCAACGAAGATGTCCTTCAGCAGATGAGTAGATAAACTGTAGTACACCCAAACAATGTAATATTACTCAGTGCTAAAAAGAAAGAGCACTGTGGAAAATTCTGAAAGAGATGGGAATACCAGACCACCTGACCTGCCTCCTGAGAAACCTGTACGCAGGTCAGGAAGCAACAGTTAGAACTGGACATGGAACAACAGACTGGTTCCAAATAGGAAAAGGAGTACATCAAGGCTGTATATTGTCACCCTGCTTATTTAACTTCTATGCAGAGTACATCATCAGAAATGCTGGACTGGAAGAAGCACAAGCTGGCATCAAGATTGCTGGAAGAAATATCAATAACCTCAAATATGGAGATGACACCACTCTTTTGGTAGAAAGTGAAGAAGAACTAAAGAGCCTCTTGATGAAAGTGAAAGAGGAGAGTAGAAAAGTTGGCTTAAAGCTCAACATTCAGAAAACTAAGATCATGGCATCTGGTCCCATCACTTCACGGCAAATAGATGGGGAAACAGTGGAAACAGTGACAGACTTTATTTTCTTGGGCTCCAAAATCACTGCAGATGGTGACTGCAGCCATGAAACTAAAAGATGCTTGCTCCTTAGAAGAAAAGTTATGACCAACCTAGATAACATATTAAAAAGCAGAGACATTACTTTGCCAACAAAGGTCCATCTAGTCAAGGTTATGGTTTTTCCAGTAGTCATGTATGGAAGTGAGAGTTGGACTGTAAAGAAAGCTGAGCACCAAAGAATTGATGCTTTTGAGTTGTGGTGTTGGAGAAGACTCTTGAGAGTCCCTTGGACTGCAAGGAGATCCAACCAGTCCATCCTAAAGGAAATCAGTCCTGAATATTCATTGGAATGACTGATGCTGAAGCTGAAACTCCAATACTTTGGCCACCTGATGTGAAAAACTGACTCACTGGAAAAGACCCTGATGCTGGGAAAGATTGAAGGTAGGAGGAAGAAGGGACGACAGAGGGTGAGATGGTTGGATGGCATCACTGACCCAGAGGGCATGAGTCGAGTAAACTCTGGGAGTTGGTGATGGACAGGGAGGTCTGGCGTGCTGCAGTCCATGGGGTCACAAAGAGTTGGACACGACTGAGCGACTGAACTGAACTGATAAAGAAACAAGCTATCAACCCATGAAAAGACAAGGAAGACACTTAAATATTTATTACAAAGTGAAAGAAGCTAATTGAAAAAGCTACATACGGTAAGGTTTCAACTATAAGACACTGTAAATGGTAAAACTATGGAATCACTGAAAAGATCCTGAGAAACCCGGGGACAGGAGAAGAAGGAAGGTGGGGGACACAGAGGCGGGGCACAGGGGACAGAGGCAAAGACAGGCAGGGAAGTCTGTAAGTAATTTTCCAGAGGACAAGAGCAGCTAGCCTAGGTGTTAACGATGAAAAAACTGAGACATAGTCAGGTCCAGTTTGTATTCTGAAGGTGGAGTTGATGGGACTTGTTAACATGAGATGAGAAGGAAAAAATAGAGGATGACCTCAGAGCCTGCACAACTGAGTAGATGGTGTGGCCACTTCACTTGAAACAGTGAAAACGTGGGAGAAGTGGAGGGAGGAGTAAACGAAAGAAAGCGTAATTCACAGTTCTGCTTTGTCCATCAGACACCCAGGTAGAGGAATGGCATTAGATGATGAGTCTAGAGCTCCAGAAATCAGTGCCAGAGACAGGAATCTGAGCCCCCGCGGCATATAAACAGTATCTGAAACCATGAAAATGGATGAAATCAGGGGAGCCCATGGACACTCCAAATTTTAGAGGGGGAGGCAGGCAGAGACAACCTGCAAAAAAGACATAAAGAATGAGTAGCTATGAGGTCAGAGAAAGCAGTCGGCCAATGGGAAATGCTGATGAGAGGTCAGTAAGACACAGATGTCACATAACCTCTGGCTTTGATTAAAAGCAATGCCAGTGAGTGGAGAAAGTGAAAGTGAAGTCGCTCAGTCATGTCACCTAGCGACCCCATGGACTGAAGCCTACCAGGCTCCTCCATCCATCAGATATTCCTGGCAAGAGTACTGGAGTGGGTGGCCATTGCCTTCTCTACTCCTGGGCCTTGGCCTCCTTCAATTTCCATGGGTGGACCTCCTTAGGGATGAGTCTTTCTGAAGCTTATCCTACCCAGTACTGTTGCAACCTGACAGCCAGGCGTCCCTAGGTCAGGGTGTAGATCCCCAGGCAGGCTGAGGCGTGACAGCCTCCTAGAGATCAAATCCCCAGGCAGGTTGAGGCGTGACAGCCTCCCGAGAATAAGAGTTCAAACAGATCAGGCTAAAGAGAGAATCAGTGGTAAGGAAGTGGACACAGCAAACATAAACATCTCCTGCTGCAAAGTGGAACAAAGAAATTGGGCAATAGCTGAAGGAAATCACAAGGTGGAGGAGAGAGGAAGGTTTAACAGAGGTGATTTATTCTAATACCTGTTAAGGTATCAGTGGCTCCAACAAGACAAAACTGTATTTCTTTCTCACTTAACCATCCAGAGAAAAATGAACAGTAGTGGGTGGTTCTGCTCTGTAAGATCATCCAAGGACCCATCTTACTGATCCACCTCCTCCTAAAGTATTGTTCTCAACTGCAAGGTTGAATTAACACATACCAGGGCAGAGGAGCCTGGTAGGCTGCAGTCCGTGGGGTCGTAAAGAGTCAGACACGACTGAGCGACTTCTTGTTCACTTATCACTTATCACTTTCATGCATTGGAGAAGGAAATGGCAACCCACTACAGTGTTCTTGCCTGGAGAATCCCAGGGACAGGGGAGCCTGGTGGGCTGCCATCTATGGGGTCGCACAGAGTCGGACATGACTGAAGCGACTTAGCAGCAGCAGCAGCAGCAGCAGCAGCAGCAGTACTATATTCTCCTGGCAGAAAGGGAGCAAGAGGAAAGCAGAAAGCAAGAGCAAACAGAAAGCAACTCACTTTTCCTTTCTAAGGCCCTGACACAAAAATCGCTCACAGTCATTATCCATTTACCCAAACTTCATCATGTGGTCACATCCACGTGTAAGAGGGAGGCTAGGAAATGCAGTCCAGCTGGGCATCCATGTGCCAGATAAAACCTGAGGGCCCTATTACTGAAATGAAGCTGAAGAGAGTGGCATCTGGTGAACAATTAATCATCACTGCTGCAAGTAATATAGGGCACGTCTGCATACTAAAAGAGATGATCCAGTAAGCAGAGAATGATAATTTAAGGGAAACATAATGGCAGGAGTAAAAGCCTTAAGAAGTGGGAAATGAGATCCAGGGCTCAGAGTTATTGCCCAGAAGCAGAGACACATTGAGACTCCTGTCACTTCTCACATGCTTGACTTTTCAGAAGAATTGTTGCCCCTTGAATGCATTTCCAGAAAATTAAAGTAATCCCTTCCTTCTATCTAGTAAATCAAACAATCACGTAGTATGAGTATAAAAATCTGGCATGGATTGAACAGTTCTCACTTGAGTTGTCTCCTACCTAACAGGCTGATTCAAAGATGCTGCTGCTCTTTCAAGGAGAATACGACCAAATTTCAGAGCTGAAGGCAGTCTAAAAAGTTTATTTTACAAATGTTCAAGGCCACAAAACATCCTCTCCAACAGTACACCGAAGTCCTTGAAGGGCCACTGCTAGATCAGGGATGATTATCCCACTGTTCCTTGTCGACTCTTTCATAATATTCTTCTTCATAATATAGTTTATCTCCCCAATAGAATGGAACACTTCCTAAGGGAAGAGACTCGATGCCAACTTCTTTCATAAATAGGCTCCACTGCATTTAACGTAGTACCAAAGAAAAACCTCACTTGTACTCAATGGATACTTTTCAGTTCACTGAGAAAGACAAATGGTTTCCTGCACCCTACCGGAGCAAGACCATCCCTAAGTTCCAAAGACCACTTTTTGTCAGGCTCTCCTCACGAAGATCAGTGGAAACTGGGGAAGTGCAAGAGGACAGTCCTTATTTAAAAAAAAAAAAATTGGAGAATCATGGAATTTGGGAGCAAGAAAGAATCTTAGAGACCTCTAGCTTGACCCCTCATTTCATCAATAGATATAAGGAAAATGAGTTTTTTAGTGAGATGAATTACTGGTCCAAAAGCACAGATTTATTTACAGGGGAGCCAAGACAAGAATCCAGGTCCTCTGACTTCAAGTTCAAATCTCCTTTCTCTGTTAAAGTTTCCTTATCTTTTTTGCCTGCCCTTAATAAACTGGTCCTGAGTGTTCACTGGAAGGACTGATGCTGAAGCTGAAACTCCAATATTCTGGCCACGTCATGCGAAGAGCTGACTCACTGGAAAAGACTCTGATGCTGGGAGGGGTTGCGGGCAGGAGGAGAAGGGGACAACAGAGGATGAGATGGCTGGATGGCATCACTGACTCGATGCACATGAATTTGGGTGGACTCCGGGAGCTGGTGATGGACAGGGAGGCCTGGCGTGCTGCAATACTTGGGGTCGCAGAGAGTAGGACCAAGACTGAGAGACTGAACTGAATAAACTGGGTAATTACTAATGTTCGCATAATATGTTCTTCAGTCACTGAAAACCTACTCATCTTGAGAGTCCTTCCACCATATAACGCTCCAATGAAAAGAGAACAGGAATTACTACTTCCATCCGATACACAATGGGATAAAAACAGGGCTATCACATGGCCTGCTCAGGACCACAAGGCTGAACCCCACAAAATAAAGATTTTATTAATACTATTTCAGGGGCAAAGGAATAGAATGTCTATTTCAGAATTCCTCCCCAGAGTGCGGAGCCGATCTTTGGTAACAGAGATAACCTACACCTATCACACAGTGCCCAGGGTGCATGAGCCACGCGGGCCTTTTCTCTCAGCGCTTCCCATCTCCACAGGCTCTGAAACTAATGTCTACTATGATCCAGGGCATAAAATAAAGTAGTAAAAGGATGCACTCTCCCTGAAAATCAGAATTCTACTTCCACTCTGAACATTCAGGTTCATAAATTGCATATGAGAAATTAAACCAAACACCTCATTTCTCACTTCCTTTTACCTACCTAAAATGCCTCCTGTAAATACCAGGGAAGCCCCCTTGTTCAGGTATACTATGAACCTGTGAACATCTATTTTATCAAATCTTTACATTTTGCTACCATGGGGAATTTCCCCGCTCAGTCTTCACTTCTTCAAACAGGAATTCTCTGGTTGGTTTTGTTGTTTATATGCTTTAACATCAAAAGAAAATCCTGTCTCCTCGAGATGGAGGGTCTTGTTTAGGCCTCTACTGTTTCTATGGGGCCACAAGTGTTGTTTTCCAGGGGCTGCAGCTCTGCAGTTTGATGAAAGGCCCTCTGCCCACCCGCCAAGGACAGTATGGGGACATCAGCACCCTCCAGAGGTCTCCCTGGGATTATCCCTTGGCCTGTAAGGAACACCCAAGGCGGTGAAATTGCACTATTTGTAGGATGGCAAGAGACATACTGGCCCCAGCCTTGTTCTGTTTGACTCAGAACAATTGCCTTTGTTTATTTGTTCACTCCTAGTTTGGGATTAACGTTAAATAAACCAGCATTTGAAGCTGGGAAGTACATCCAATTTATCTATGGTAAGATAACTTAAACCAAATATTTCAGAAAACAGCTTAACAATGAAGCTTCTAGAAAGTACACTAGGCCTATCGTTACGGAAAAAATATTAAGTTTTATTATTCCACCGCTGAAGAGGCTATTATAGAGATGCTAACGCAAATCCTGTTAGACTTAAAGGGTGTCACACACATTAAAAAAGTCACCTAACCCTGGCCTAATGTAATGTTCTTTTCCTAAATATCTTTTTCAAAAAAACAAAAAACAGGAAATACCAAAACCAAAATAGAACCAGTATTTAAATTCAGCTTGCAAACATACATTAGTACCAAGAAATTATCAAGAACCAAGATCTTTGAAAAACAGAGCAGAATTATCTTTCCACCCATTCTTAATCATCTAAATAAGCAAGGGATTAATAAAAAATACATATGAGAGTATAACATACGAGAGATTTCTCAAGTTATTCCATTTATCAGCTGTTAACTAATGGTTTCAGTAAAGGAAAAATTTGGTAACAACATACCACTCAGAAGAATAACTCTATAATATTCGGGCAAGGTGATGTACAACATTTTAGGCATCCTGTTTACACTAGAATTCATGATCATCATCATCTATAACTTACTAAGTACTTATTATATGCCTATAACGTATATGGCATCACAATTCAATGGACATGAGTTTGAGCAAGCTCCATGAGATGGTGAAGGACAGGGAAGCCTAGCGTGCTGCAGTCCATGGGGTCACAAAGAGTCAGACACGACTGAGCAACTGAACAACAATATCGTATTAAGCCTTCACATGTAACATTTCATTTAACCATCACTACAATCTTCTAAGACAGATACTATATTCTCTGATTACAAAGGAGGTACCTGAAACACCAAGATGTTAATTTGTTTGTCTAGGATCAAAGTTTATATCACAGCTGACATTCAAACACAAGTCTGTCTGACTCCAAAGCAAAAATCAGTACCTTTCCAGGGGTCCTAATCCCTATAATGCTATGACAGGAAACCACGTTTGTGCTAAGCAGAGCAAAAATTTTATGTCCTAAAGCAAAGACGGGGCTTTCTGGTGGCTCCATGGTAAAGAATCCGCTTGCTGATGCAGGAGACACAGGTTTGATCCCTGGGTCGGAAAGATCCCCTGAAGAAGGAAATGACAACCCACATCAGTATTCTTGCCTCGGAAACCCCATGGACTGAGGAATCTGGGGGGCTACAGTCCATGGGTCACCAACGAGTAGGACATAACATAGCAACTGAACAGCAACAACAAAGCAAAGACTGGCAAATTTTTTCTATAAAGGGTCAGACAGTAAAACTGCTAAGCTCTGCAGGCCATACTGTCTTTGTTGCAAGGAATCAACCCTGCTGTTGTACAGCCAATACAGCCATAGACACTACATAAACAAGTGTGACTATAATCCCAATAAAACTTTATTTATGAGCACCAGTATCTGAATTTCATGTAACTTGCACATTATGAAATACTTTTTTTTCCTACCATTTGAAAATGAATCATTCTTAGTTCATAAGCCACACAAAATATAAGCTGCAAGCCAGATTTGGCCTACATACTGAATTTTGTCAATGTCTATCCTAAATAATCTGGAGAAGGAAATGGCATCCCACTCCAGTACTCTTGCCTGGAAAATCCCATGGATGGAGAAGCCTGGTGGGTTACAGTCCATGGGGTCGCAAAGAGTCGGACACGACTGAGCGACTAAACTATCCTAAATAATGCAGACAAATATAAAACATATTTTAGTAAACAGCTCTTTTCACACTCCTAACTTGTAATCTCCTTTAATATTCTGAACTGGTACTTTACAGAAGTTCAAAGTCTCAATAAACTAAACATCTGTCCCCAAATAATCAAAAACTCTGAGTCTAAAACTGTAGACACTACATATGGATTTCCTAAGAATGAGACAGAATCACAAAATTCTGGAACTCAAAAAGATCTAACACATTCTCATTCCTTATGTGCGTTTTTAAAAACTGGTATTAAGAGATTTAAAACAGCTAAACACTAAGTTTATAGGTAATGACAGTAATAGATTATGAATGTAAGAAGCAATACCAAGTATTTTCACATCCTTTCTTTCATCTGACCTCTCTGTAAGGAAGACAATGCCAGCCTCCTTGCAATGTCTCATTTTATTGTTGCTGCTAAGTCATGTCCGACTCTTTGCGACCCCATGGACTGCAGCCCTCCAGGCTCCTCTGTCCATGGGATGCTCCAGGCAAGAATATTGGAGTGGGTTGCCATTTCCTTCTCCAAGGGATCTTCCCGATCCAGGGATCGAACCCATGTCTCCTGCATTGCAGGCAGATTCTTTACCAATGAGCCACCTGGGAAAACCCATCCCAATTTTACACCTAAAAAAAACAGGCTCAGAAATGTACATTACTTGCCCAAAGCAGGGACCAAGCCACACAGCTACTAAGTAGCAGAACTGCAACCACAACCTGATTTCAAGTCCCTGCTGCCTCTTAACTACTTCCATAACCATCAAATTTCACACTAATGGGTTAAACCCTAAAGATTTTCAAGAATTATCAGTCATAATCTTTAAAAGCAATGAAAACATTTAGTTCATTTCACTCGATTTTCCTTATGCGATCAAAGTCTTTCGGAGAAAACAGCTGCTAATCCTTGACATTCGTCAGATGCATTTACAATCAATAGTGAATCTGTGTATACCGTGCAGACAACACACTAAGGTCAGCACAGAAAGGGAAAACACTGCTGAGCAAGTCAATCTAAAGACAGACGAAGATGAGCCTTCCCAGGTGGTCCAGTGGTTAAGACTTTGCCTTTCAATGCAGGGGGTGTTGGTTCAACTCCTGGTCAGGGAGCTAAGATCCGGCATGCCTGTGCCCAAAAAACCAAAAATGCAGACCAGAAGCAATGCTGTCACAGATTCAATAAAGACTTTAAAAATGGTCCACATCCACAAAAATATCTTTAAAAAAATAAAATAAAGAGAGACTAAGAGAAATAGAGATGAATGAATTCCCATTAAAGTCTGAGCCCAACTGTGGCATAGCTTCTGGGGATTGGAAAATGATGTGGGGGTTAGGAAAAGAAAATAAAAGGAACATAACTACTGGAACTCAAGCCAACATCAAAGACTCTAATGACAGTTGAGCCTGCCTGGCTGCTTCTTGGTCTCTCCCTAGAACACAAAAAGTTACATAACCAAAGAAGATTCTTCCAACTAACACTTCCTCTGTGGCCCACTTACACCCTATCAGCCACCTCAGTGTGTATCTCCATGCAGTAAACTGGGCTTCCACCCCAGCTAGGTCTGGACAGGTCTCTGTCCAAAGTGCTGCTTTATTCTACGGACTGCTATAGGGACGATGGTATGAAGACAACTAGCTAGAGCACAGTTCCAACCTCACGCCATTCTAGAGACTTATTCTATGAAGAATCACCACACACTAAATTTTAGGAATGACGCCAACTCCAGATAATCCTGAAAGCAGACATCACAGCATCATAATATCCCATCTTCACAAACAGCAGTGTTAAAAAGGAATTCACACCAATGAGTGCTTGAAAAATTTTGAGGTCCTGTTGTAGCACTAATTAAAGCTTCTATTTCTCAAGTACAAGGATCAAATGTCAATATTCCGAGGTGAGTCCAATTTACCCAATAAAGAAAAACATATTAATGAATCACAATCATCACTACCCAGAAATATTACAACAAATTCAATTACTGGTTCAAATTAGCATATTTTCTGGATGCTAAGACCCACAATACTCTAGCACCATATGCTTTTTCTTCTTCCAGTAGAAATACAAATATAGACAACGTTTACAAAAGCAACCAATGCATCAGAAGTTACTCCCATTCAGATTGACTTAAAAGGTCTAAATCTATGCCAAGTAAAACTCTGAAAGAATGGAAAATAAAAGAGATGCTGACAACAATGCAATGTGGCCCAGCTGCCAGCTATCCATGTAACATCATGCAGTGCCCCAAGCAGTTTAAAAGCAGATTGCAATTCTGCATCAAAATTATAATTATCCAAATTCTATTTCCTAAAAGATAACTATCAAAGTGCAACCCAAGCATCCTCCTGGGGTCTCCTCCTCCCGTCCACCTTCTTTAAGCTTCAGCCACAGAAGGTGGAGTTATAAAGGGTCCAGAAGTAGACTATAGCTAAGCAATCTGGTTTGACTTTCTCGCTCTTCCGTTTCTGTTCATCTGTTTGCGAAATTTTTTAACATGAATACTTAATCAAGTCACTAAAATGAGAAAGGCAAGACAGGGATGGGGTGGCGGGGGAGACCAAGGGAGGAAAAAGGCACTAAAGTCACCAGCACCGTCCAATGTGCAGAGGCAACTTCAGCCAATTAGAAAGATGAGAGGGAAAACTCCGCGGGCGCGACAGCGAGCACGGCGGGGAGCGGGCACGGCCAGGGCGCCCCGGAGCCCCGGCGCCTCGGGCCCGGAGCGCCGCAGCAGGCCGGGAACCGCCCGGCCCGGTCCGCCGAGGCCGCGGGGAAGTGGTGGGCGCGGGCGGCTGCGGCCCGATCGCGGTCCGCCCCGGGAGGCCGAGGAGGGAGCCGGGTTGGGGGTGGAGGGGGGAGGAAGGGGGAAACCCGAGATGGCCTTCCAAGAACACTCGATCCAGAACCTTTACTTTAAAAAGAATTTCTCCCGAAAAGGAAAGCCAGGCCCCCGCAGCCCTTCCCTGCGGCGCCTGCCCACGTCACCGGCGCCCCCGGCCCTCCCGCGGCCCCCGCCTTACCGAGCCCCGCGGCCCCGCCGCGCCGCCGCGGCGTCGCTGCGCCCCGCTCGCCGCTCCGTGTCTCCCTGCGGGGCGCCGGGCCCGACGCCCTCCCCTTCCTCCTCCTCCTCCTCGTCCTCGTCCTGGTCCCGATCCTCGCCGCCGCCGAGCGCCGCCCGCGCGCCGAGCCTAGCGCCTGGCCGCCCCGGGCAGCCGCGGGGGCTCGGCCGGGCGCCCCCCGCGCCAGCGCCTCATCCCGCCGCGCCGCCCCGTCAGGCTCGGGGGCGGGGACGCCGGGCTCCCGGCTGCGGCCTCGGAGTCCTCCTCCCCGTCGACCCGCACCGCGATCGCCCTCCCCCGGCCGAGCCGGCCCCGGGGCTGCGGTCCTGGGCTCCGCGCCCCTAGCCCGCCGCCTCCGGGCCGCCCCCGCAGCGCCCCCGCCCCGCTCGCGGCGCGCGCCCGCTGGAGCCCGCCGCCGGGCCGGGCCTCCGCCTCCCGCGCTCCGCCTCCTCCTGCGCCCGCGACGCCCGCAGCGGGGAGAAGAGGCGCGCGGCCGCGGCCCCCGGGCACGAGCACGCGCGAGGAGGGCGGGCGGAGCGCGCGCGTGGCCGAGGGCGGCGGGGGCGCGCCCGGGCCTCGCCTGCTGTTGTCCCGGGAGCGCACGTGCGCGGCGGGGGGGCGGCGAGCGGTGGGCTGCTCGCGCTCCCCCGGGAGTTCCGGGGGTCGGCAGGGTGCCGGAAGGGTGCCGGGATGCACCCTCGGGGGTTCGGGCGAGGTCTGCCGCCTCGGCTTCTGCACCGTGCTGCGGTGCAAAAACACAAACCCTGCCGCAGCAGCAGCAACGCCGGGAAGAGCCATCCTCCGAGACTACGGCAGTGGCTCCTCTCCACTCACAGCTGACCCCGGGGTGCTGTCACCGCGCCGCGGAGCAGAGGGGGGCGTTGCCGCAAGTCGGGAAGCTCCCTGTCTCTCCATCCCTTGCGCATTTGGGTCTAAAATCAACTCGCATCGGTTATTATTCGGAATCCGGGCCTAAAAGTTCCATTGGTTGTCTTCATTCAGAGTTATGGACTGGAAGATTGGAAGTGACCTGGCAAGGGAGAGGAAGGACGAGAAGGGGCGAAAGAGCAGCAACCCCGGAAGGTCCGTGGCTAGGAGACACGTGAACCCCTGCGTGTGCATGGCACTGCCCTTGGTTCTCCCTCCTGCTCCTTTTGTTCAGGCTCTAAAGGCTGCGCAGTACTTCGACCTGCAACAAGCGGTCTGTGTAACAGAACAGATCTTGACATGCTCCCCTTTTCTGTTTTGATCTTTTTCTTTTATATATGTACCATTCACTCCTTCTGACTCCTTTGGGGTCTGAATGTTGGGGCGGGGGTTAGCCTACATAATTTAACTCAGTACTCAAATCCTCCCATGCCAAATACTGCATCGTCTAATGTCACTGCAGTGATTCGGGTCCATCAGCATATAGTCATGTCAGTGGAAGTCACTGAATATAAAACGTGGCCTTGACCACAGTTAGCAGGATTTCAAGGGCACAGATGTGAAGCAGGATTTCAGCACATCCTGGAGAGAAATTAGGGAGAGAACATGTACAATAATCTCACTCCTGCCAGCTTCAGTATTATCAAGGTTTCTTTAATGATGGAGATTCAGAATGTTTTCTAACAGAGAAGGAGGGAAGGGATGGAATGAGATTCGCATAGAGGCACAGACTTGGATGGGAAAATTTAAAGACACGTACATTAAAGAAATGTACCCTGGTAGGCACAGTGTTAAAGAATCTGCCTACCAATCCAATGCAGGAGACTCAGTTTCTATCCCTGAGTGGGGAAGATCCCCTGGAGGAGGGCTTGGCAACACACTCCAGTATTCTTGTCTGGGAAATCCAATAGACAGAAGAGCCTGGCAGGGTGCAGTCTATAGAGTTAGACACATCTTAGCAACTAAACAGCAACTCAACATCCTGGTTTGGTAGCCATCTACATGAAACAGGTAGACTTAGGATCTGTAATGGTCTTAACAGGTACTTCCTAAGTGCTGGAGAAACAGCCAGGTGAGTGAGGAAAACTAGAGACCTGCAGCTTCACCCAAACTCGTAGTTTAAAAATTACTCTTTCTCCAAACTGCAGGAGTTCCACTGGTTCACCTTTTGACCACAGAGAGCTATCTCTGCTAGAGAGGGATGAGTGTGCAGAGAGGGTTTAATAGTGTGTGTTGTTCCCAGGGGATTGGTGAGCATGAAACAGAAATCTCCTTTGATGTCAAGAGGTCAGGATGGGACATTAAACCAGGCCACCATGAGAGACGAGTTTTGCCCAAGGCTTGCATCCCTTTGTTGTTGTTTACTTGCTAAGTCATGACTGACTCTTTGACCTCATGGGCTGCAGCACGCCAGGCTTCCCTGTCCTTCGCTATCTCCCAGAGTTTGCTCAAACTCAAGTCCATTGAGTTGGTGATGCCATCCAACCATCTCATCCTCTGTCGCCCCCTTCTGCTCTCAGTCTTTCCAGTGAGTGAACTCTTCGCATCAGGTGGCCAAAGTATTGGAGCTTCAGCCTCAGTGCTTCCAATGAATATTCAGGATTGATTTCCTTTAGGACTGAATGATTTGATCTCCTTATGGTCCCAAGGATATCCCTGACTACTCTCAACTAAGATCATGGCATTCCAAATTCTTTGGAAAGCCCTCACATCCCAGGGCTTGGCCATCATACCCCAGGATTCAGCTCTACTGGCCAAATATGAAATGGTATGTGTTCAGCTGGTAGAGGGCATGAGTTATACCTACAGGAACTGGGATCGATGCCTATGTTGGATGACACATATTCCATTTTAGAGTCCCAAAACATCTTGGTAGTTTTCCCCACATTGGTATTCTGTCAAGTTCAGAGAACAAATGGATTCCTCCTATATACTCCAGATGTCAGGGGTGTTTGAGCAAGCTCAAGGGTACTGATGCTTTTTACTCTGGTTCTAAAGCCAGCACTCCCTCTTCTTGGAAAGAAGCATCCAGACAGCCTATGAATAAGTAGTTGCTCTTGCTATGCCTGCAGAGAAACTGAAGGCTGTGATTTCTGGGCAACTCTGCAGCCATCTGAACTTCATGTTTCAGAGTTTGTAACCGATTACCTTTGTCCTAAGAATACCTTTAGTGATTCAAGACATATATTCCAATAATTGCAACATTCCCCAAAGAAGAATAAGCCTATCTGGATGTAAAATGCTCAATAACTGCATCTGTTTTGGTTTGAGTTCAATGTTCTCAAGGTGAGAGGCGGGGGTTGGGGGGTGGGGGTGGATGGCAAATTCCTTCTGTCTCTGTAGCTGTGGGAGGCCTCTGCCTGGCCTCCTTTCTCGGCCTTGGCACTGTCGTCTTCCGGACAGTAGCATCTGGGCTCACTCCTGGCATCTAGGATCTGTTGCACTGCGGTCCCCTCCAGACACTGAAGCAGAGTCACTGTGCAGGCAAGTTGAGCCAGCGCGGAGGGCGGCCACAGAGACGACTGCATTGCTTGCCTAACCTTGAGTTTTAGAAACAGCCTGGGAATTTGAACAAGGAGGAGAGAAGGAGCTTATTCTCATCCCCAAATTGAAGGCTCAGCAGCTGGCTTGAGAAAAAACAAGTTGAGAAAAATAAGCCAACCACACTTAGGAGAGAATTTTCCCAAAGTGACCCTTGACATTGCCCTCTTTAGGTATTTTCTTCCTGGCCAAAGGGTCCAGCTCCATATTGTGTCGCTATTAAACAGGACAACAAAATGCTGCTGCTGCTGCTAAGTCGCTTCAGTCGTGTCTGACTCTGTGTGACCCCATGGACAGCAGCCGACCAGGCTCCTCTGTCCGTGGGACTCTCCAGGCAAGAATACTGGAGTAGGTTGCCATTTCCTTCTCCAATGCATGCATGCATGCTAAGGCACTTAAGCTGTGTCCGACTCTGTGCAACCCCATGGATAGCAGCCCAGCAGGCTCCTCTGTCCATGGGATTCTCTAGACAAGAATACTGGAGTGGGTTGCCATTTCCTTCTCCTGGACAACAAAATAGATATTTGAAAAAAGGTATGTTGTCTGCATGTAGCATCCTCCCAGCTAATCTGTATGCCCATGAAGTAAACTCTCTACACTGAACCCTTTACAAGAATAATCTACTATTAGGCAATGTTTTAGGAAGTGGTCAGTAGTGCTAAATCTTGAGGGCAATCGTTAAAATGATACACTTACCATCTTCTATCCTCTCCTGGTCACAGTTTGTTTCATTAGCCTCTATTACAATAAATTCGACCTTAAGGCTGCACTCCCACAAAGATTGTTTCAGACTCTGAACTTTAACACCAGCTGTACCTATCTACATAGCTACTTTTCCATGTTTAGCCAGATAGCAGCTCGTTTTCTGTCTTCTCCAAAGGCTCCTTCTCCCTTTCCAGAATTCTAAATGTCGACTTGCCCCAGGGCTCTGACCTTGTGCCTTTCCTCTTCTTTCTGCCCCCTCCCAGGGCAGTCTCCTCCAGCCCTCTCCTTTAAATAACCTCTATTCACTGTTGTATATCTTTAACCCTGACCTCTCACCAGCACTCCAGGCTCCTATGTCCAGCTGCCTTGGTGACACTGCTGTTTGAATATCTCAAACTTCATGTGTCCAAAGCAGAACTCATTAACTTTCAGCATTAAAACCGAAGCCCAAAATTGCTTCCTTCAAGTTTTCCCTGTCTCAGGACAAAAACAACTCTTTCTCTCAAACACCACATTCATTTTAGCAGGACCTTCCACTTCTACCTTCAAAACATACACTGAATCCAATCTCATCCCTCCTTCCTAACTGCTGACACCCACGTTTGCCTCCTCCAATCTCTCTCCCATCTGACTAACTGATCTCCTTATTTTAGGTAGCCATGAGCGTGAGCATGTGTGCTCAGTCATGGCTGACTCTGCGACCCCATGGACTGAAGCCCCTAAAACGCCTCTGTCCGTGGGATTCTCCAGGCAAGGATACTGGAGTAGGTTGTCACTTCCTTCTCCAGGGGATCTTCCTGATCCAGGGATTGAAGCCATATGTGTCAAGTCTCCTGCAATGGCTACTTCTATTCTTCCTCCAACATGGTACAGTCTCAACTCAGCAACCAGAGAATTCCTTTTAAAACATGAGTAAGATGTGAGTCTGGCACAGTCAAATGAATAAATTTTTTAAAAATTAATAAAATAAATAGTTCTGCCTTCTCTGTCCCCTTCACTCCATGATTGTGTTTTGTAATTGATTATTTTTTATCTCTTTCACTAAAATGAACATTCCATTAGGGCAGGAATTTGTTTATTCACCTTTGTATCCATGTTACCAAATAAATGCATAAATGGTATTGTCACAGTAAAGAATCTATATCCTCACTTATTTTCTGCTATTCTTTATTGCTATAGATGTATCTTTATTACAAGTGGGAAGAGTACAAATTAAAAAATTATATTTGCAATTCACTGCAAATCAAATCAAAACAAATTATGCCAAAAATCTAAGTTTATGTCAAGAATCAGCAAGAAGGGTATGTATTAATGAATAACTTAATGACTTTAAGGAAAAATCATAATCTAACCTTGCAATTAGATTTTTAATATGTAAACGTTAAAGACACAGAAAATCAAAGGCAAATTATATGAAGTGCCTTTTCATTTCCAACCGAAATAACGTGTTGGAAAGAAGTGTGGTAAACTTAAGGAACTAGTTGTCCTTTTCCTTTTTCATCTTGTCCCACCATGCAACCTTAAACAAGTCAATTAACATCTGTTTTTTCCATCTGCAAAATCGCCCTGCTTGATTTCTTCTTTATTTCTTGATTTCTTGGTATCATAAAAGTAGGAAAATTAAATTATTATGAAAAAGCTTTAGAAGAAAGGAAATCTGGAAGTTGCCCGTGATTATTATGTTTTCCAAACTCCTTTTGTCTAATGTTTTGAAATGAAGATGAAATGAGTGGCATGTGAGATCTTAGTTCCCTGACCAGGGATGGAACCCGTAAGACCCATGAAATTCACTCAGCATTTCTAAAATGATCAGAAAAGATGTCCTAAGACAGCAAAGCAAGATAGTCATACAAGTGTATCACCCACTCTCTGAGCTCTACAGAGTCCATTTCTAAGATGTGAACTTAGAACAGGAAGTGAAAGGAATCACATTGAAATGTAAGCTTTTGTAGAAGTATTAATTCCACTTCTTTGCAAGCAAGATTTCGTAGCGGCTCATGAAAGAATGAACAAAGAGACAACTCTAACATTTCTCTATATGAGATCCTTAATGGACAGTGAAATGTTTAGAAGAGGAATCAGGTCTCAAGGAACTTTTGAAGCTGTATCTCAAGCATGCTGCTTTATTTAAAATTTAATTGAGGTGACTTGTAGAAAGCTAAATCTCCCATTGGCAGCTGTGGCAGTGGTGAGATGTCACTACTCCTTATGAGAAAACACACACACAGAGTCACACACACACACATACACATCCATGCTCACTCAACGCTCACACAGTATTTCACTGTAAACACTGCATCTCCAGCCCTCCCTCCGAGCCCTGCCTGAATCAGCACTCCAGTCAGCTGTGTGGTGATGCTCCCCAGCCCCACGCCTTTTATGAGATCTAAAGAACTGAAACCAGTGTTGAGGAAGCGCATGGGAAAGTGACTTGGGAAAGCTCGGGTTCAGAGGAAGGTCATTCAACTCCAGGGCTGCTGCTTTCCCAGGGTGCTCCCTGCCATTCCCCTCCCACGATTTTGTCCTTTCTGGCTTGCAGTTTGCAGAATTCAATGCATTTCAGAAGGTCTAAACCATCTGTTTCTCTGCTATATTCAAAATACATGTTGGCTGAGAATGCACCTATGTTTCTGAAACTTACTGTAGTCAACACTAAGTTTCCTGGGCAACTCGAGAAGAATAATCCAATATGCCATTTTACTGTTGTTGTTGAAAAAAACCATTCACACTTGGCTTTAGAAGTTATTTTGTGTTTAAGGATGAATGATTCCTAAATATGTTGGAGGTTAGAGGTCATAATGCATCAGACAAAACAATAAAACGACCCTATCAAAATATTATTCCCTTGTTCCCCACTCAATTTTTTCTCTTATGGGTTTCATGCTGAAAACAAACAGCATTACTCCTCAGAGCGATATAAAAGGCCAGTCTCAAACAAAGTTGATAACAGACTCGAACTTACCAGTTCACTCCTTCTTTCCTGAGTCATGATCTAATTTTAAAAGTATTTCTCTTTTTGAATTTTATAAAAACAGCAATGGCAACCATCTTACCCATGGCAACAAAATACTTTGTTGCAGAGTTCTACAACACTGATAGAGAGGGTCAAGCCTCCGAGAAAGTTACACTTTAGGTAATTCGGTTTTCTATTCTTTGTGGTTCACCTTTCAAAGTCTAAGGCTTTATCAACAGGTGTGAAGCACTAATCACATTGAGAGAGACTGAGGCTCAGAGAGATTCAAATTCTGCCTAAAATTCAACCTGTACTTGATCTTTATTATCTCTCTTGTTATTTTTTTTAATATTTATTTTTATTTTAATTATTTGGCTGCACTGGGCCTTAGTTACAGCATGTGGGATCTATTTCCATGACCAGGGTCTCTGGCACTGGAAGCGCTGAATCCTAGTCACTGAGCCACCTGGGAAGTCACTTATCTTTAAAAAATAAATAAATGTGTGTGTTGATGGTCAGGTCACATAAAACTGGCCAGAAACATTACTGAAGGATAATGATACCTGTACATTATAGGAGAGAGCCCATCCAAACAGAAATCCCTGTCCACTGTTTTTTCTCCTGACTCTCCTACCGGAGGAGAAAAGACTGGGTGGAGTGGGGGTGGGGGGTCCTTGCCCTTGCATTCCCACCCTGCCTCCAGTAACCATACCTGGTGCAGCCAATCTCAACTCTTTCCACAAGACAACATCAAAAACTAGTCCACATTCAGGTATGGGCGTGCAAACTAAGTTCCAAGTATATGGGTTAACCAAACCATTGCCATTACACTCCCCAGTCCTTTCTTGGTTTTTTGATGGACAAGTAAACCTCAGGAAGAGCAATTTTCCATCCCAACCCATCCCATAATTACTAGCCCTGCATCCAGGCTGAATCTCATATCCTACACTTCTCCAAATAATTTGGTACAGTTTTGGGGAGAGAAAAAACCTCCACATCACCTTGATACAAAGTCATGTTTTGTCTGAGCAGATCAGGTAAAATTGTTCCTTCTTCTTCTCAATAGAGAAAGATACCTTCAAGGAGATGTCTCAACCTCAGGAATTCTGAATTAAGTTTTCATCTGTATGGTATCATGCTGGAGGCTGGGTAAAGTGCATTGAGAGCCCCCTCTGTTTCTCAACACTTAGAATTTAAGCTGGATCAAATCAGCAAAGGCTAATCTATGGGCACACAGACATCAAACAGCTGTGCAAACACTGGACAGACGCATAAATTAAATACAAAAGTAAATAAAGTATTTACATTAAGCAAAAATCATGCAGCTGCTGTTATTATTCTCCGCGAAGGCTCAGGAGAGAAGGTGGTACATTAGGCTAAACAGATTGTATTTTTCTGTTGGGGATGGTGTCAGCAGGAAGGAGAGGAGAGGTCACGGATGGCCAGAGGAGCAAAGACAAACCCTTACGTAACCGCCGTCAACTGCTGAACAGCCTCCAAACCTGGTCTTCAGGCTAAAGTGACTTTGTTTATCAGAAATTTATACTTTTATAGAGCAGACCATGCTTCTAGGAATCTGTGTCAGGGAATCAACTGAAAGGGTCAGAGGCCACCCTAGTAGGGGCCAAGGAGGAACCCAAGGAGGTGACCTGAATTGTCCCACCTCAAAAAATATCTTCTGGATATGTCTGGGGTGAAATGAAAGCAACTTCAGTAGCTGATTGCCATCAGAGACTCTGTCTGCTAGCCCGGTACCATGGAAATTTCCTGCCTTCTCTATGCAGGAACCTGGGATGCAGCTTTATTTAGCCTGAATTCCTATACCCGACACCTGGATCGTGAATGAAGACATGAATGATTGATGAATTATGAAGCTGTCCCTGAATCTCTCCTTACTTGAGGAGATGAAAGCAAGTATGGGCCTTGGTGCTTATTTTAAATAAAAATGGCCTTTTTATTCAGGAACATTTTGAATAGTGTCTTATATTTGAAAATAAATATTTTTAAAAGATAAAACAATACAAGCTCATTGTTTTAAAAATAGAAATGGCAGAAACATAGGAAAATCTGTAATTCTACACTTCAGAGATATTCCCTACTAAGATTTTGGTATATTTCTCCTACATATCTTTATAAATATGTCTCTCTATAAAAATTTTAACAGATCATATTGAAAATAATGTATGCAATCTGCTTTTCTCTTTAACAAGTTTTTTTTTTCACTTTACATGTCAATAAATATTTATCTACAACGTTTTTGTATGATCATCTGTCCCAATCATACTTCCTCTAATATTCTCTTACTATTGGACCTATGAGTTCTCCCCTCGCCTACTAGCTGATGCCTAGAATTCCATGCTTAGTGCCCCTGCCGGTGGCTTAAGAATTTTGTCTAGTTAAAAAGTGAGACCACCAGAAGAGATGCTCCCTAAATGCTGTCCAACTTAAACCTTTGTTTGGGAAATCCTGAGATTGCGCTTGTGCTCACTCGGTCGTGTACAATTCTATGTGACCCCGTGGACTGTAGCCCGCCAGGTTTCTCGGCCCATGGAACTTTTCAAGCAAGAACCCTGGAGGGGTTGCCATTTTCTCCTCCAGAGTATCTTCCCAACCCAGGGATTCAACCTACATCACTTGCATCTCCTGCATTGGCAGGCAAATTCTTTACTACTAGCGCCACCTGGGAAGCCCAGGAAGCCCTGAGAAGGGCCTCAAAGCCCCGTTCCAGGCTCAGGCCTTAGCCCCAAGTTTTGGCTGATCAAACCAGAAAAGTTCCAGAGTCCACTCAGGTTGTAGAACTGAAACACTGTTTAATTGACTAAAATCCTGGAGCAGTTGGAAACACATTTAGTGCTATCGGGTACTAATTATTACATAAATTTTGTTTATTATAGGAAACATACCCAGTCATGGCTTATTCCCTCAATACTTGATCCAGATACTCATTAATTTTATCCTCATGTTTCTTATATTGTACTTTTTTTGGGGGGATTTCTATAAATATAAATCTATTTACCTTCCAGTCTGTCTTCATTACTGGATCGTGACTGAGTTAACCTGAGACCTCACTTTTTTTATTTCACTTCTAAGCAGTATAAGTGGTTGATGGTCTCCAGAATTCTGGTCTGGTGCACTCTGATCTCCATGAAGATGGTATGTGTATGCATGCATGCTCAGTCCTGTCTGGCTTTTTGGGACCCCCATGGACTGAGGCCTGCCAGGCTCCTCTGTCCATGGGATTTCCCAGGCAAGAATACTGGAGTGGGTTGCCATTTCTTCCACCCAGGGACTGAACCTTGTCTCCTGGGTCTCCTGCACTGCAGGCAGAATCTTGTCCACTGAGCCATCAGGGAAGCCTGAGAGATGGTGTAGTTCTACTTACTCACATGTCCTAATCAGTGTCTCTGAGATATGTGATCAGCATATACCGGTTAGTCTGTAAAAGGCAGAACCTAAGGAGAAGTGAAGTTTCTTGTTTCTATGCAACTGTGTGGGTGTGTATGTGTGTGTGTGTGTGTGTGTGTGTGTGTGTGTGTGTGTGTGTGAGGGAGACACAGAGAAAACGTTATTTCTCACGAGAAGTGGCATCTTTCTCCAGAGACTGAGGGTCAGTGATGTCAAGGGCTGAGTGGTACTTAAGTGCTAATTGCTGCTGTTACCTAAGTTCTGCTTCCACCAGAGATTCACACAGAGCAACCTTGGGGAAATGACTGACTGTGGTCCATTCCCTCCATCTCACACCTGGACACCAAGGACACTAACATTTAACAACTCCTTCCATCACAAAGACATAGGAATGAATCCGTTTACACTTGGTGTTTTGAGATTCAATGAAGACATTCTTACTTCAGGTTCCTTTTATATAGCTTGCATTTTCACTCAACCATTAAGGAAGAACGACTTTGCTGGAGATGTTTCTTTTCTAGACTGCTCTCTTGGGAAGAGTATCCAGTCACCGAAGTTTTACAATTATAAGAAAAAAGAAAGAAATCATAACCACCCACTCACAAGTAGTTGGCATTTCAAGCTTTGAGCAGTTAAAAGCCATCTCCTTCAGTTGGAAGCTGTCTTGCTCACAGTGCTGCTTTAATTGTTCTCACACACCCTACCGAGCACACCTTCCTTCCTGAAAAGGCACAGCACAAACCTACGTTTCAGCTTTGAAAGGCGAAAGAGTGGTGATGGTTTAGCCACTCAGTCGTGTCTGACTCTTGCAACCCCGTGGACTGCAGCCCACCAGCCTCCTCTGTCCATGGGATTCTTCAGGCAAGAATACTGGAGTGGGTTGCCATGCCCTCCTCCAGGGGATCTTCCCAACCTAGGGATCGAACTCCAGGTCTCCTGCATTGCAGGCAGTTTCTTTACCAACTGAGCCACCAGGAAAGCCCAAAAGAGTGGGATGTAGTTTAAAAGAACATACACAGGCTTTCATAAAATGGAGTAAGGACCAAAGGCTGTAACTCCAGGAGGTCGGTGTTTTTAAACAGATACTCCAGTTGTTTTCTAGTGTTCGGTCTATTCACAGAGAATTGGAATTTAAGGTGTGGTTTGTCCAGATTCTCTTCCTCTGATAGGGAACATAGTCACACCACTGGGAGATCCACAGGAAAGAGACTGGATGAGGGAATCTTCCTCAGAGAATTGTGAGTAATGCCGAACAGAGACAGCGTGCAGATACAGAGGCAAGAATCCTGAGCCATCCAAGGCAGCCTGGGGGGACCGCCACACTAAGCAATACAGCAGACGTGGAAGCCAGAGACCAGAGCCGGCACAGAGAAAGAAGACCAAGGCGGGGGAGCAGTTTCAAGAGCGAAGGAGAACCTGTCCTGACCTTGGGACCAGGGCTTCTATCTGCTGGCTCTTCTTGGCTCATGAAGGCAGAGGGTGTGGGGGGACTGGATAATGAAGGGTGAAGGGGGGACAGACATGGTAGGTTTAAACCAGTTGACCTGCAGCCACTTCAGGAGGCTTTGACCTTCAAGTTTTATCCAGATGAGAGCAAATACAATCTCTGATGTAGAATGAACTCTAACTCTGCCCCGTGCTATCCTATGTACATTGACTTAAAATATAGTCATTAATATTTACAACAACAATATCAAGTAGGCATAGTGAGTCCTGTTTTGCAGCCCAGAGAACTGAGACAGGTTAAATAATTTGCCTGCTGCTGCTGCTGCTGCTACTGCTGCTAAGTCACTACAGTCGTGTCCGACTCTGTGTGACTCCATAGACGGCAGCCCACCAGGCTCCCCCATCCCTGGGATTCTCCAGGCAAGAACACTGGAGTGGGTTGCCATTTCCTTCTCCAAATAATTTGCCTAAGACTGTGTAATACCCAGTAACACTGTGGTTTCAAGTCCTGTCTCTGAGCCCTCAGAGGTCCAATTCTCAAACTTGAGATCATTGAAGATGCACCTTCCTCCTCCCTCCCATATATTCTGATTCAATAGTTCTGGGATACAGCCCGAAAGCCTGCATTGTAACATGCTCCCTGGGTAGTGGTAACACAGTAATTCCCACACTTGACATACAAAAATACTACCCCATGCAATAGCAAGAACTTCCCAGATGGTTCAGTGGTAAAGAAACTGCCTGCCAATCAGGAGACTTGCGTTCAATCCCTGGTTTGGGAAGATCCCCTGGAGGAGGAATTGATAACCCACTCCAATATTCTTGCCTGAGGGATCCCATAGACAGAGGACCCTGGCGGGCTACAGTCCATGGGGTGACAAAGAGTCAGACGCAACTGAGTAACTAAACAACCATAACATTGCAGTAGCAAAGGCCAGGGACGAGCGTATAGACAACAAGGGCGGAAATAAATTGGAGGAAAAAAACATGGAAGAGGTCTCACCTGATGGTCTCTGATAGTCCTGATCATCTACATATTTTTTCCCCAAACACACAGTGTTTCCCGTCATGTGGAAATAGCCAGGAGTAACCATTCCGGAAGGATGGAGCTTCCTCATGAGCTTAGGCCTTGCAGACCCCACTTCCTTTTGCATCCTGGGTCTGGGCTACAGACAGAGCCTCCAGATTACACCTGGGACTGTATTCTACCAAGCCCTCCAGGCAGAAGTGTCAGGCACAGTCATTGCTCCCAGGTGAAAAAATCCCATCTCATTGGTTCTAACCAAAATAGGAAGAGAGTAAGGACTTGCTTTCCCAGTTACTCCAAAGACAGTTCTTTTTAAACAAAGGGACTGATTCTCATAATTACCCACCAAACAAAGCACATTGATAAAAATCACTGCCAGTTTTCCCAAGCTCTTTATCATGCATGGACCAGCATTTCTCTAATTTTGGTTACTTTTGCATTCCTGGATCAAGCTTGGGGGGAGAAATCCTTGTTTACGATGTTTCTCATCTCCCAGGGTCCCACCTTTAGGCCTTTCCCTTTTTAAAAAATATATATATTTATTTGGTTGTGCCAGGTATTAGTTGTGGCATGTGGGATCTAGCTCCCTGACCAGGGATCGAACTGGGACCCCCTGCACTGGGAGTGCAGAGTGTTAGCCACTGGACCCCCATGAAAGTCCCCAGTAACTTTCTTCTTACCTAGATTTTCTTTAAAAGATTGGGAGACTGGATTCTGGTGAACCCACAGGAGGCTGTAACTATTATCTTTGCAGTTTTCATTTCTCCAAATGAGAGAAAAAGGGCCATTTGAATAACTCATAATCTACATCAGCTGGAAAGGTTCTTGAGGGATTGTTTATTTCTTCTCAAAATCCCCTAAGTTTCCTCTCTCCGATTTCTTAGCTGCCCTTCCACTCCTGTGTGTCTGTGCTAGCCTTTGTGGTCTCGACTGCAGGCCCCAGGCCAAGGCGAAAACAGATTCTTTTCATCTATTCAAGTGCAATCTGGGCCAGACAAGCCTGTTCCACTGGCCAGAGGCACAGAAAAGGAATCTGTATTCAGCTCTCACCTCCGCACAGTCTATAGCAGAGCCCTACCCTTGGCAAGGCCGCAGCGGTGGCCAGGGCCATTTGGCAGACGCGGGAAAGCTGTGTGTCTGGCCCTGTCCCTTCACCTGGAGGAGGCACCCTGGTAGAAACAGCAGCAGGCATGGTGCGTCCTGTTCCTCCCATTGCCGCTAAGTGCAGGTCCACCTTTTTCTTGAAAAAGCCTTTTACCTCCCAAAGCAGCAATTTTTTTTTTTTTTGAGACACCAGGTAAATTGAGAGAGCATCACAGTTGCTCGTGCAATTTTTTGGTGGCTCAGGGGGTGAAGAGTCTGCCTGCAGTGTGGGAAACCCTGAGTTCAATCCCTGGGTCGGGAAGATCCCCTGGAGAAGAAAATGGCACCCCACTCCAGTATTCTTGCCTGGAAAATCCCATGGACAGAGGAGCCTGGTGGGCTACAGTCCACGGGGTTGCAAAGAGTCTGACACGACTGAGCGGCTTCACTCAGTCACTCACTCAGAGTTGCTCATATGGAGTTGATTAATCTAATAGTATTAAAGCTAGTCTGTTAGCTTTCATTAGCAGAGCTCCTAAAGTGTGTTAGTTGCTCAGTCGTATCTGACTCTTTGTGACCCCATGGACTGTAGCCCGCCAGGCTCTTCTGCCCATGGGATTCTCCAGGCAGGAATACTGGAGTGGGTTGTCATTTCCTCCTCCAGGGGATCTTCCCGACCCAGGGATCGAACCCAGGTGTCCTGCATTGCAGACAGATTCTTTACCATCTGAGCCACCAGGGAAGCCAGACCTATCTTCAATACACAGGAGGAGTCACGGTTTGAGGTATGATTAAACAGGAAATGAGGACTAAGTGAAAATGAAGATTGCACTATTGAAGGAGATCTTTTCTTTGTGTCAGTTTACTAAAAATAGGCTCTTTCTCCAGTGCCTTTGAAAACTGCACCTCCAACTATGATAATGTTATGCAAAACAGGAGTGCCCACTCTTCCATTTATTATTCAATAGTGTTCTAAACCTGCTTTATGGAAAAAGGAATTACAAATATTGGCGAGGGGGCAGCAGAATTATCAGGATTTGATTATATATCAGTGTATATCTGGAAAAACTCCAAAAAAAAAAAAACTTATTTGTAATAATATAGGAATTCAGGGATTTCCCTGGCAATCCAGTGGTTAAGACTCTGAGCCTCCACTGCAGGAGTTATGGGTTCTATCCCTGGTTAGGGAACTTAAGACCCACCCCAACTCCTGCATGCTGAGCTGTGTGACTGAAAGAAAAAAAAAAACAAAACTAAAAGAGTTCAGTAAGATGGGAGGTTATGGATAAACACACACACTTCTATTTTTCTATTCTAAAATTTAAGTTAGGAAATAAAAATGGAAAAAAACTCCCATTAACAACAGAAAATGAATTACCCTAGAATAAACTGGAAAAAAAAAAAAAACAACTGTAGTATCTAAATGAAAAAAACTAAGGAAAGTAAAAAATACCAGCTGTTGGGTAGTAAATCTCAGGATTGTAAGGGTGTAAAATTCTCCCCAAAAGAATCTATAAATGACATGAGTTTCAATCAAAATCTCAAGACATTTTAGGAAGAATACTAGGGGAAAAATTCTATTAAAGGATAATTTTCAAAAAGGTAATATCAACTATCCAGCAAATACAAAATGAATACATGTTAAAGATCATTAATGTGGCAACCAGTAAGTAGTTATGATTGATTCAGAGAGTATCTGAAAAATGAAGTATACATAATCAATTTAACAAAAATGTTAGGATAAGGTTGCTAAGTTCAATTAAAGAAAAACTGATTCTCAACAGGCTGTAAATCTTAGAGACAATCTGTTTCATGGGACAAAAATTATTTGCAACTCTACCAGATAAAAATCTAGAATTTAACAAGTAATTCACTAAGTCCAGGGCCTTTCATCAACAGTAAAAAATGAACTAAGTACAGTTCCCTATAGTCTTAAAGTGATATGACCTTAAAAAGACATGCTCCTCATCTTTGTCTTACTTCCAGGATTTGAATGATTTTTCTGAAAATTCTAAAGATCATTGAAAGAGTAACCTTAAGAGTTACTAGGTAACTTTATTTTTTTTTAAGATTTCACATATTTATATTTTAAATTTTATTGAAGTATATTTAATTTACAATGTGTTATTTTCAGGTGTACAGCAAAGTGATTCAGTTATACGTGTGTGTGTGTGTGTGTGTGTGTGTGTACACGCTTATGTATGGGCTTCCCTGGTGGCTCAGATGGTAAAGAATCTGTCTGCAATGCAGGAGATGCAGGTTCCATCCCTGGGTTGGGAATATCCCCTGGAGAAGGGAATAGCAACACACTCCAGTATGCTTGGATGGAGAATCCCATGGACAGAGGATGGCTGGCTACAGTCCCATGGGATCACAAAGAGTCGGACACAACTGAGCAACTAAACACACACACACACAATCTTCATTCTTTTTCAGATTCTTTACTCATATGTTATTACCGAATATTGAGTTAAGTTCCTTGTGCTGTGCAGTAGATCCTTGGTTGTCGATAAGAGTTTAAGTAATTTTTAAAAAACAGAGCAAAAACAAAGGAAAGGCAAATTACCTATTAAAAGAGTAAGTAATAATATTAATACCTATAATGAACAGGAGGAGTGCCTTACCTTGGTGTGACTAGAGAGACCCTGACATCCATCTTCACCAACTGTCCCAGCTTTGAAACTCGGGCAATAAATATTGGATTGGCCAACAAGTTCATTCAGGTTTTTCCATAAGATGTTACGGAAAAACCCAAATGAACTTCATTACCAACCCAATGGAGAAGGAAATGGCAACCCACTCCAATATTCTTGCCTGGGGAATCCCACAGACAGAGGAGCCCAGTGGGCTACAGTTGATGGGGTCACAAAGAGTCGGACACGACTGAGTGACTAACACACACACACACGAACCCCAGTACGTGTGTGCTCTTAGCTGTCTCTGTCTCTTTTAGAACTGCTGCCCTCAAGCAAACCCCTCCCTCTATATCCGGTCCCACCATTTACAATCTAGCCATCCCCAAAGTCCTAATAATGATAGGCTTTGAACCCCATGCTGCCCAGTCCTTGGTTTTTATACACTATTGGCCAGAACCCTGAAAATGGGGAGATATGAACAACTTCCTTACAGTGAGCATTATGTTTGCAGTCCATCACGGCCAAGTTGAGACTATTTGGGGAATCCTTTGGCATTTTTGGTGAAGTCTTCCTAGATTTTGATACCTGCAGCAAATTCTATTTTCCAGTGTTCTTCAGAGTAAATTTATATACATCATTGATACCCAAACCTGGAACATCTCATTTTTTCTGCATTGCTCTCTTAATAGCCTTTTGGTCAAATAATGTACTGGAAGAATGTGGAAGGACATAAATCAAGCGATCTGAGGTTTCATGTGGAAGCTGCCTGGATAACACTCCTGGATGTGTTTTCTCATTTGTGGAAATGAAGATGATTGGACTCTTCTGAATCCTTTCTGCTCTCATTCTCTGGCTGCAGTGCTCCAGTCACATGCTCTCCCATGGCCTGAGTATTGCTAAGGAAAGCACAGTACACTCAAGTCACAAAAACTCTCCTTTCTCCAACACCTCTTGAATGGAGATTAATATTGGTAGTGTCGCTGTTGGGGGTTGGGTTACAGACACCTGTTCTTGCCAGTAGAATAAAATCAAAGAATGGTCAAAGTCCTCTAGTAATAACTACACACAGAATTCTAAATCTTATTTAGATCAGGGTTGGTTTCTGACTGATCCAGAATCCTAGGCTAACCCACTATTTCCTTACTAAAGTAGCTGTTATTGTTCGGTCTCTAAACTGTGTGCAACTCTTTGCGATCCCATGGACTGCAGCATGCCAGACTTCCCCGTCCCTCACTATCTCCCAGAGTTTGCCCAACTAAATTCGTTACTCCCATCTAAAAGAGAATTCCCAATCTCTATCCAGCAGTCTTTCCTCTTGGAATACCACTTTGACATTCAGGAAACTGAACATTCTTTGTAACAATGTATGGTTGTAACACACAGAGATACTGGATTTTTTTTCCTAATTATAACAGGTCAGAGCACTCTTCTTGGTCATATGGTATCTTCTTCAGGAAGAAAACAAAGACTGCAACACTGACTTGCCCAAATCTCTGTGAGAAGTTTTATCATTCCAGTGCTTTGTCTATGAGTCTGAGACTATTCAGATGGTTGACTGAAATGCTCACTTTTCACTGAAGTGTTCTGTTCAGGTGAATAGAGCTGTACTAACTTGGTTTAGCACTGACCATGTAGACAGCGCTTCTGCCACTGTGGGGAAGCAGACCAAAGAACCATTTAAGATTTATATGTATCTCGAGGATTTGGATGGAAATATTAACTATTCAGCCTGTCTTTCCTGCAGACCCTACCTGATTTTTAAAATATATATATTTATTTATTTGGCTACACCTGGTCTTTGTTGCAGGCTGCAGGACCTTTGTTTGTGGCATGTGAACCCTTAGTTGTGGCATGTGGGATCTAGTTCCCTGACCAGGTATTGAACCCAGGGTCCCCTGCATTGGGAACATGGAGTCTTCACCACTGGACCACCAGGGAAGCCCCAGTCCCTACCTGATTTAAAACACAAATTAATACCACCAGATTAACTAGGAGCAAATATCTCATCTGCAAATATTAATATATTAGGATGTACCCATAGAAATAAGAAAATACTTATTTGTACCAAATAAAATATTTACTCTTTGGTACCTTGCTTGAAGGCTATTCATTGTTGATAAAAAATAAAAATAAAAACCTGCAAAATATTTTCAAACATTTCAATTAGGTAATAAAAGTTTGACTCCACATATTTTAATTCCTATTTGTGGGTTTTTTATATATAATTCTGATATTTAATAGCAATCCTATTTCCCTTGTAAAGATTTTCTATCAAGCATCCAAATTCTTTTACTGTTTTTTTTTTTTTCAAATTCTTTTACTTTTTTTAAAGTAACATACCACAAGGTGGTCATTATATTAAAATCTATAATAAGAAAAAAGTCAAGAATTAGAATAGGAATTACATTGTAGAGTCCCAGCATAATGCCTGAACTACACTCCTTGCAGATTCAGACCTGTTTGGGCTTGTTCGATGACCAGCAACACAGGCTGTTCAGGTATCTACATGGCAAAGGAAACGAGGAACTTAAAGAAACAGATCTAGAGCTCAGGGGAGAATGGATACGTGTATATATATGGCTGAATCTCTTTGCTGTCTACCTGAAACTATCACATTTTAATCGGCTATACTCCCATATAAAATAAAAAGTTTTTTAAAAAAATAAACAGATCTAGAAATTCTGAAGATGGCAGACTGTCCTATTCTGACACTGGACAGAGTTCTTTCAAGTACCAGTAACAGAGTATACTTAAAAGTGGAATAAACAAAAGCCAGATGTTTGAAGGCAGCTTGTGCCTAGAATCAGTGTCCCAGACATTGGAGGCATGTCTGGGACCCAAGCCTTCCCATCCAGGACTTTTGTTCTCCTCACCATGTCGCTGAACACAAGATGACTTAGCATTTCTCAGCAATGCTTCCAGTGAAAAGGAAGGGGTGTTTGTTCTTCATGGGTCCCTTTTTATTAGAGAAGCATCCCAGTGACTTTCCCTTCTGAACCTCCTTGGACAGAAGCAGGCCGCACGTTCAAACCCTCACAGTAAGAAACTTAGCAAAGCGAGAATGTGCATTTTCAGCCTTCAACCTTGGGGGAGTTCTCCACCAGCAAGAAAGAGTTACCAGTATGTCTGAGCCACTGTGTGATATCCCATATCAGCTACAGAAGGTTCAAAAGGTGAGAGAGAGGCAGAGCGCACATCATGATAAGTGGGCACTAGGAGGTCTGACCTGAAGAACCTTTAGGCTCTCTGTAAGGAAAATCAGATTTGTTTTCCTACTAAGCTGCCTTGGATCCAATGCAAGATTGTTCGAGAGAAGAGGTTTGTCAGAGACAAATGACAATCAGGATTTGAGTCTGACAGCGTGTAATAGATAACACCCGCAAACCAGTGGTTGAGCAAATCAGATAATGTTTTGTTTTTATTTCTTACATTACAAAGCACCTAGACGAATGGAGTCCACGGGGGCTATGGTAACTTCATGACATCATCAGAGACCCAGCTTCCTTTTATCTTTCTGTTCAGTCATCTTCATGATACCCAAGTGGCACCCTCTTTGCCAGGCATCATGACCACAGTCTAGGAGGAATACAAAGAGAGGCCAAGGGGCCTTGGTGAGTACCTGCTGAGTTATTTCTGTTTAAAGACCATCATTGGAAGTCTTAGGCAGTAACTTGGGCTTTTATTTGAATGGCAATAACTCTCACTTGGGCTTCCCTGGTGGCTCAAATGGTAAAGAATCTCCTACAATGCAGGAGACCCCAGTTTGATACTTTGAACACCAGACGAAAAAGTCAACTCACTGGAAAAGACCCTGATGCTGGGAAAGATTGAAGGGAAGAGGAGAAGAGGGCAACAGAGAATGAGATGGTTGGATGGCATCACCAACTCAATGGACATGAGTTTGAGCAAGCTCTGGGAGACAGTGAAGGACAGGGAAATCTGGTGTGCTGCAGTCCATAGGGTCACAAAGAGTTGGACAGGACTTAGCCACTAAACAACAACAACAACTGTCATGTAAAACTCCAGCTGCCAAACAGTTTGAAAAATGTACTTTTATAAGCTAGATTCATGCCATCCTGAATAATGTCAACATTTTGACTGTAAGAAAGAAGAAAGTCAATTTTGGTTTAGGAACAAGTAATTTGTGTTACAAACAGTCTGGAAAACAGCATCATGTATCAGTGGTGGGAAAGGGTGTATTTCCCCATTCGTTTGCTTTCGGTGGGTGGATGATAGGAAAGAGATAGAAAGAGATCATTTTATGCAGGAACCGTGTTTGCTCAGGAAATGAGCAGGTGGTTGTTGAAAGATCAGTGATGCCAGCACCACAGGGGCCAGGCCAGAGCTCAGCGGAGAGTTCCACAGATGCATCTGGAACTTACCTCACATTTTTAACTCCACAACCTGAGTCAATAAAGACACATGTAACCAGTGAGAGGAATTTTGAAAGACTCCTGCATGCATGCTTTCAGGTGTAATGTTTGTTCTAGGTGTTTTCTGTTAGTGAAATCTTTCTATGATCCTATGGAGGACTGACTCTCTGAGCGGGTGGGTGAGACCGCCCCAGAATATCTGATTCTCCCACAGGTGCCGGGAGAGTGCAAGTCAAATGAAGTAAAGAAACCCGTGATGGGCTTGCCTGGTGTCCTAGTGGTTAAGACTCTGCATTGTTACTGCAAGGGGCAAGGGTTTGACCCCTGGTTGGGGAAGTTTCATGTGCTGTGCGGGGTGGCCAAATAAATTTTTAAAAAAATTTAAAAAAGAAAGAAACCAGTGATGAGGCTGACCAGATATGACATATTTCATTTGCCTGATCTTTCTTTTTGGAACATAAAACAGCTACGTTAAATATTTAAAAACGCCTCAAATGAGAGAGAGAGACAATCAAAACGAGAGGAGACACATGTAGATGAGAACCATTAGACAGGCTTCAAGGTAGAACTAGGTCTTAAACTGGACCTTGCCAAAGTGGGAAGAATTTGGATTCTGAGAGCAGAAAACAGGAAGGACACTCTGTCGGGGCATGGTAAAAACTCTGATAAAAAGGGGAAAAGCTGTTTATGGGGAAGATTCCAAGGGAGGGCTTCCCTTGTGGCTCAGCTGGTAAAGAATCCGCCTGCAGTGTGGGAGACCTGGATTCGATCCCTGGGTTGGGACGATTCCCTGAAGAAGGCAAAATCTACCCACTCCAGTATTCTGGCCTGGAGAATTGTATGAACTGTATAGTTCATGGAGTTGCAAAGAGTCAGACATGACTGAGTGACTTTCAGTTTCAGAGAGGAAATTTCTTCCAGCAGGTTCTAGGTATTCAGGGAAGACAGGAGGATGGAAGTGGTAAATCACTGGGGGAGAGGCCCAAGGGGGCCCTGACTCATCCAGCTCCCCCTACCTTTCTTTTGCTAATACTTCCAAGCGATCGTCCAACCATCCAAAAACTTAAGAAATCAAAAAACCAATTCAAATAATACTTTGATGGATAATGCCACGGTCTGCCTTGGTGGTGGGAGGAAAAACAGGTATAGTCACTTGGAAAACCATCTGTCGGTACTTAGTGAAGCTGGAGTTTACATATGTGCTGTGACACATCACTTCTACATGTATAGATATGATATATATAGATAGATAGATTGTTATATCTATCTATCTATATATATATGGTTTATATATATAATTCCCCTAGTGTCCATAACAAGGGGACTGGATAGCTAAAATACTAAGAATGTGTCCTATGGAATAGCATGCTGCAGACTTAAGCATTGAACTAGACAGACAGTTAGTGATATGGATGGCATTAAAAACATAGTTTTGATTTAAAAAATTAAGGAGGGCCTTCCCTGGGGACTCAGGAGTAAAGGATCTACTTGCCCATAGAGGGGTCACAGGTTTGAGCCCTGCCTGCTCTGGAATGAGGGATCATGCCACAGGGCAGGCAGCTAAGCCCATGCACCACAACTACTGAGCCTGTGCTCTAGAGCCTGGCAGCTGCAACTCCTGAGCCCACACGCCCTAGAGCCCACGTTCCACAACAAGAGAGAAGGCACCTCAATGAGAAGCCTGAGCACAACACAACGAAGAGTAGCCCCTGCTAGTCGTAACTAGAGAAAGCCTGTGTACAGCAGTGAAGACCCGCGACAGCCAAACACTATAATACATAAATAAATATTTAAAAAATAGATATCTTTCCATTTATACATTTTTTTAAATTGAAAAGATTAAGGAGGAAAATGAGACATCAGCACAACAAGCCATGTAAGTAAATAGAAAACACATACAGAACACTATGTTATGAGAATTCAAGGAGGAAAGGAAAGAAAGTAGAGATTGGAGATGAAGGGAAGAAATCCATACATGAGTCAAGAGCAGAGCCTTCCTACAATGGTGTGTGCTAGGACTCACCTCTACACCCACAGGCTGCCCCTTTCCCTCCTCCCCACAAAATAAACCTCAGGGGGAGGGACTCATTCTTAGACCTCCAACTATTTTTATATGGATGACTAATACTAGACCATAGAATTCTCTCCTGCATAAAATCGGGATAATAGTCAAATTCACTGGGTTGTCAGGAAAATTAATGGAGACCAAACCGTAGATGCCCAAGGACTTTCCTGGTGGTCCAGTGGCTAAGACTCCATGCTCCCAATGCAGGGGGCCCAGGTACAATCCCTGGTCAGGGAACTAGATCCCACATGCTGCATCTAAGACCCAGTGCAGCTAAGTAAGTGAATAAAAAAAAATTTTCTAAAAATCTTAGATGCCCAAAGGGAGCCATGACAAGATGTTAGGTGTTTGACTAACCTTACTAACTGGCAAAAGAACTTAACTGTGAACTTTATATCCACTGTGAACTTTTTTTTAACTCATGGGGCATGTGCTCAGTTCTTGCCTCAGCAAAATGATAAGTCATGACATCAGAGGCTTTCAGAATGAAGCAAATAGTGAAAATACATTAGATCCTCAAGTTCAAGGGCACACGCCCTGTTCCACAGAGAAATAATACAACTGTTGATGGAGTTTTAGGGAAGTTCATGACCACTAATGTTCTCCCTTACAGTCACTTTTAGCCCAGTGCACTGCCCCTGTCTGACAATTACTTGCCAGAGATGGCAGTCCTGCCAATTCAGGGATTACCAGGCAGCAGGAGCTGGGTGGGGAAGGCTAACGTGAAGGCCAGCTGACTGCAGGGAGAAGAAGAACGGCCAAATTGTAGTGACCGAAGCTGGCATTTGGTCAGAGGATGGGGATTTTGCTGGCTTTGGTCAAAGGTCTGGCAGTGTATCCTGAGGTCTTTGGGGCCCAATGTGAAATCTGAAAAAAGGTAATTTAGAGCAGTCTACTGGGGATAATGCGTTGCTTGTAGCCACATTTACAAAGACTGGAGGTCTTAGAAGCATTGTTCCATCTGTTACGAGTCCACAGTGGTTCAGAACATAATCCAATGATGCTTAAGACTGAAGTGAAATGTGACCAAAATACTCTGTTACAAAACTGTCCATGCAAGAGAAAAGCACTTTACCTTTGCACCCAGTGAAGGAAATTTTTAGATATCCTATTTATCCTGGAACGTGTGTGCCTGTTCAGTCATGTCTGATTCTTTGCAATGCCATGGACTGTAGCCCACCAGGCTCCTCTGTCCATGGGATTTTCCAGGCAAGGATACTGGAGTGGGATGCCATTTCCTACTCCAGGGGATCTTCCCAACCCAGGGATCGAAGCTGCGTATCCTGCGTCTCCTACATTGGAAGGGCAAATTCTTTACCACTAGCGCCACCTGGGAAACTCCATTTATCCTGGTACAGTACATCATTTATAGAATCTGAATCATCTGCTCCTTAGATGGAAGACATCCTAAAAACTTGATCAATAAAGGAATTCCCACCTAACCTGCTACAGATGAAATTAAGCTGAACTCTAAGACTCCATTTGATGATCCCTTAAGAGTTCTTTCAGATCTGTTATCTACTACATGAATGGGGGAACAAATACAGTTTCAAAGGATTCCAGAGATCTCCAAGTCCAGTTTCTTATCTGTAGAAATTCTACTTCAGAAAGGATAACTTGCCTAATGTCAAGCAGCTGGCTCATTTCTATTCAGCATATGTTTATTGAATATTTACTATGTTCCAGGCATTTTATTAAATACTAGGAATTCAGGTAGCATGCATCATACTAAAACATGGCATATTAGTGAAGCATGCACACTGGAGCCAAACTCACAGTAAAGCACTGAATGTGGGTTTCTTTTAGCTTCACTGCTGGCTAGTTCTGTGACCTTGTGAAAAGTCACCTAACCTCTCTATGCTATGGTTTCATTATCTATTAAATAAGGTAACAGTGGCTTCCCAGTGGCTCAGTGGTAAGGAATCTACCTGCCAATGCAGGAAAAGCAGATGTTTTGACCCCCTGGGTTGGGAAGATCCCCTGGAGTAAGAAATGGAACCCACTCCAGAATTCTTGCCTAGGAAATCCTATGGAAAGAGGAGCCTGACGGGCTATAGTCTATGGGGTCGCAGAAGAGTCGGACACAACTGAGCAACTAAGTACACACACACTCAAAGTAACAATGAGACTGTAACTCATGGGATTGTTACAAGACTTGAAAGAATCAATACACTTAATGTGCACAAAACAAAACAGTAATTGGCACATAGTGAGCACTCTGTAAGTATTTGTTCATTAAAACACCAGGCTTCCTCTCTCCAGAAGCTCTCTATCCTTTGTTGAGACAGATAAGCCAGCACACTGTGGGTAATGCTACACTAGCCATCCTAATTACTGTTGATTTGAGGGCACAGACTTGTCTAGTTCACTGGCGAGTCCCCCCCACCCTATGCCAAGTACCAATCCTGGTTTGTGATAGACTTCTCAGTATTTGCCGAATGGATGAGTGAATGGACCCCAAAATTAAAGTCAGAGAAAAAGCATCATGAGAAGCAAATATTTGAATGGTACCTTAAATGATGAGAAAGAAGAGCAACATTTTTTTCTTTTTTTAATATTTATTTATTTGGCTATGTCTGATCTTAGCTGTTGCATGTGGAATCTAGTTCCCAGACCAGAGATCGAGCCCGGGCCCCCTGCACTGGGAGTGCAGAGTCTTGGCCACTGGACCACCAGAGAAGGCCCTCAGCTATTTTTCATGTAGAGAAGTGACAAGAGAATCTAGATGGTCAAAGCAGCAGGCGCAAAGGCTCTGACTTTCTTCATCTCTCCATCTCACCTACTCTTCTCCCTTTCTCTATCTGAGGGATTTGAGAACTGGACCTGGGTGTGCCTCAGAATCTGCAGCTCATATGGACTGTATAGCTCCGTCTGGAGGGAACCAGGTGCCAACGAAGATGCCCGGAGCTATCAGGTGTTCTTTCCGTTAGCACTTGCTCATTCAGAGGAAGCTGGCTGATTTCAGAAATCCTGCAGGGAGTAAAGTGCTGAATGTGTATTTACTTAGCCCATCCATTCAAAATGAGAGTTTGATTACATTTGACTGTTAGTGTAATCTATATTTTCTTTGAGTTTGATCTTCCTCCATGAGGGACTAAAATAGTTTCATAGTTACATTCAGTTAAATTATTTACCTTAGAAAAACGTGGATATTTATTAATCATCTGGTGGTTCAAATGGCAGAGATATCTGATTGTCTACCAATATCCAATATCCACTCTCTCCTTCTTCTATGGCAATATTTTTTTTTTTTGGCCAGCACCATGGGGCTTGTGGGATCTTAGTTCCCCACTGTGCCCGCTGCAGTGGAAGCATTGTCTTAACCACTGGACCACCAGGGAAGTCCATAGCATTCTTTTTTATTTTTTGGCCCTAACATTCTTGAATTTTAGCTGGGCACATGAATACTGAGGATGAAGGCTATATTTCCCAGCTTCTCATGCATCCACAGGTGACCAAATGACTAAAGAGACATAATATGTTCAATTTCCCAAAAAGGTGACATTTTCTTCTCCTTTTTAAAAGTATTTTCTCTTCACGATGGAATGTAGATATAATGGCTGGAGTTAAAGCAATCATATGAACTTTGTGAAAACGTGACTGGGAGTGGAAGAAAATGTTTAGGAAAGCAAGTAGAAGTGTGGTTTTGATACTCCATAGAGTACGGTATCGGAGTGCCTACCTCTAAACTCTTCTATGAGAGTGAAATAGAGTTCTGCTTGTTTAATCTACTGTTTGTTTGAGTTTGATGTGGTTTTGTTTCTTGGCAGCCACACCTAGTCCTAACTTAAATAGCTTCCTCCTGCTACCCATCCTGACATATCCTTTCTCCCCTCTACTTCATGTATTACTACTCAGAGAATAAAAACCAGGATTTACGAAGCAAATAAGATTAATAATAACAATAATAATTAGAAGGATAAGTACATTGCGAAAACTTTACTTCTTCCTTCCCCATCCAAAAATATCACCTTGTGAATTTCACGGCCACTTTAATTATTTTTGGAATGTCTTATTTGCATTCTACAAATGTAGATGATTAAGAGTCAGTCTGTGAGTGGGAGGGGAAGGAAAGGATAAATTATGTGGAAAAGGAGCAGAAACATCACTGAAAAAATTTAGGCAGAGAAATACAGACACCAATGTATAAATTATGACACAGCCATAATGCAATGCTATGCAGTGATTACAGATTGTGTCATGGAGTAATATTTATTGCTCTGGGGAAATGTACAGGATATTTTGTCAAGTAAGGAAATAGATTCCAGAATAATAAATAAATATATATTTATATAGACTTAGGAAAAAAAGACATGAAGTACAGACACCAAAATGTTACCAGTGTTTATCTCTGGCTAATAAGATTATAGATGATTTTCATTTTCTTTCATTCTGTTTATTTGTATTTTATAATTTTCCATGATCAGCACTGATAATTTATATACATTTTAAGTTATCTAAAAAGCAGTTCTTGGGTGTTGGCAGGACTAAACCTCCACACTTGCATGAGTCAGAGTGATGTCAAGCTATGCTCTGAAGACAGAAAAGCCCCTAAAATTTCAGTGCCTTAACACACCAATGGTGTATTTCTTATTCATGTAAAAGCCAGTGTGGGTCAGTGGGGACCCACTGTCATCAGCTGTGGCTCAGGGAGCCATCTCAGCATGCAGCTCTCAAGGTCAATGCAGGGGAACAGAGAGGTCGAAAGGACATTTCCTTGTCTAGTTTCTAGTTTACTGGCCAGAGTGTTCACATAGCCCTCAGCTACCTGCAAGGGAGGCTGGGAAACAGGGGGAGCATATGGGGCTTCTCATGAACACTGTCTCTGCCACATACACATATGGTGATTACGTTTCCTCATCCAAAACCCCCAGTTTACAGCATGGCAAGTAAACAATAGACTTTAAACCTGATTTTAAAAAATACACACACAGGGAGGATCCCTGGCAGTCCAGTGGTTAAGAATCCACACTTCCACTGGGGGAGAAGGGGTGGGTGGATGCGGTTGGGTGGGGAAGCAGGGGTTGGGGAGGCAGGGTGGGTGTGGGAAGGCAGGGCCGGAGGCGGGAGGCGGGGTGCCTTTGACTCCACTTGCTGCACTGTGTGGCCAAAATAAATAAATAAATAAAAATTTAACGCACAACAAAATACATGGTTGCAGGCTTGCTACAGAGTTTTAAATGATCAACGATGGCCTTGGCTGTGAGGAAGAGGAGGAAACTGGGAAAAGATGAGGCCGAGATTACAGGAGTCCTCCTCCCTCTCCTATGCTCTTCCGTGCACCAAGTGAAGTCTCAGCTGTAGCCAGAGTGGAGGGAGGAAAGGCAGGACAGAGGCAGGGCATGGCTGCCAGGAAAAAGAAGGAGGATTTCTGAGGGAGTATAGAACGTGGACCTGTCCCCCCAGATCAGGGAAACACCAGGCAGACGCATGAGCTGGCTAGAAATCGGGGAGGAGAGCTGGTCCAAATAGGATGGAAAAAGTTAGGAAGACCGCCAGGGCTAGACAGTGCCAAAGGTGGGAATTCATGTCAGAATAAAAAGCCAAGAAGGTGGAGTGCGGATGGAAGTGAGACTGGAATAACTCGCTTCAAATATGCACCACCGTTTGGGTCTTGCTCTCAAGAAAGAGCAGACTGTGACTTGTCATCAGTTTTATTTAAAGGGTAAGACATGGGAAGGTCCCCTGGAGAAGGGCATGGCAACCCACTCCAGTATTCTTGCCTGGAGAATCCCATGGACAGAGGAGCCTGGCCTGGCTTGCACAGAGTTAGACACGACTGAAGCAACTTAGCACGGGTAAGACAGACAACAGAAGCCAACTCAGTAGCACCATGGCCCACAAAAAGAGCCCACAGTTTAAACAAGGGGCCAGGGCTTCATGGAAAACTGAAGGCTGGATCAGGCATCATTCTATATATACACTGTGGAGGGAGTGGGGATACATGGCTGACCTCAGGAAGGCAGCAATGACTGCCAGTGATCTCAATGGCTGGACCAGGACCTGGGCAAGTGGCTGGGGATGGTGAGAGTTTGCGACTCTATGGACTGTAGCCCATCAGGCTCCTCTGTCCATGGGGTTTCCCAGGTAGGATTACTGGAGAGGGTTGCCGGTTCCTTCTTCAGGGGATCTTCCTGACCCAAGGATTGACCCCACGTCTTTTTTGTCTCCTGCATTGGTAGGTGGGTCCTTTACCACTAGTGCCACCTTGTCTATGACTCAAGTAAAATGTCTCCTTTGAGACTGTAAAGAAACACATTCACGTTTTAGAAGCCACTTTGCAAATATGATAGGATGTCTACCAAAGCAAGTCAGGCTGGGTCCTCAAGCCTTTATCAGCAAATGTTTTATCAGTCATGCCTTATCTGTTAACACCTCTGTAGGAATTAATTAGTTGAGTGTCAGCTGAAAGTAAGAACTGTCAGAAGTATAGGAGGAAGTAGTTGGACAAAGGTCTTTTGTAGTGACAGGTGTGTCACCATGTGCTTATTACGATCTTGCTTGCCTTGGTCCTGAATATGCCACTGAAAGTAATTGACTCTCCCCCCTCCCAAACTAGGGGGACCATTGGATGAAGATGCTTAAATATCAAATGGTATTAACTCATTCTCATTGTAATTCCTTGATGCCCCAAATCACCCACTTGCAGAATATGTCTGATCTAGAAAGGTATCCTAAAAATCAAAGTATGAGAATTCCTTGGTGGTCCAGTGGTTAGGACTCACTGCCAAGAGCTGGGATTTGATCCCTGGTTGGAGAATGGGGATCCCAGAGGCCATGAGGCTTGACCATAAATAAATAAAAATCAAGGTATGCCAGTTGACATTTATTAAATGTCTTTATCCTCAGAGACTAGGTATTGGGGGATGACTGGTGGCTCAGTCAGTAATGAATCTGCCTGCAATGCAAGAGACCCAGGCTCAATCCCTGGGTCAGGAAGATCCCCTAGAAAAGGGCATGGCAACCCACTCCAGTATTCTTGTCTGGGGAATCCCATGGACAGAGGAGCCTGCTGGGCTGCAGTCCATGCAGTCACAAGGGTTGGACATGACTTAGTGACTAACCACCATATATAATTCCTAAAGAGTTTACATGCTAGGATTCAGATTCAGCTATTATTTACCAAGCTCCAATGATATGTCAAGCATACATCCTCTCATTTAATCTTACAAAGTACCTATATAATAATAACACAAGTGTTATTATCCCAGTTTATTTATTTGGCTGCACCAGGTTTTAGTTGCAGCACGAGGCGTCATCAGTCTTCATTGTTGTATTCGAATTCTTAGTTGAAGCATCTAATTCCCTGACCAGGGATCAAACCCAGGCCCCCTGCATTGGGAGCACATAGTCCTAGCCACTGGACCACAGGGAAGTCCCTATCCCAGTATTTATTCCCAGGGCATTCAAGTCCATGCCCAGCACTGTCTCTAATATGTGACAGGGGGAAAGTGAATATAGTTAGTACATAGAAGCTTGAAGAGCTGAAATATGTAAGCACACTCACGAGTCACTAACGCAGTTAGAGACAGTGTAATAAATTGTCACATATTTGGGAAGAGGGGTGACAAGGATAAAAACTGGAAGACAGGACTGGAGTGAAGATGGGGAGCGCTGAGGCAAGGTGGGGCTCCTCTGAGGTTTCCCGGATGAGGGGAGGGTGGAGTCGATTATCCTGAGGGAGAAGTGGCAAGGGCGGGAACGGCCTGCTGTTTGAAATAACAGAGACTGTGAGTCAGTCCGCGATATCCTTTTAATGTGTGGTTATGGGCGGGTGCTCCCAGCTGCGTGGATGCAGGTAACCAAGGCACTCCCCCGCAGCGCAAGGTAAACGGTACCAGCACTAGCCTTCAGTACAGACGCTAGTGTGCTAACTCCAGCCTAGACAGGCAGACAGCAGGGGCTTCACTTGGGGGAGCTGGGGACACATGGAAAGGAGGGGGAAGAAAGCTCTGAGCTATTTTCAGTTCTGCGTCTCTGTGCAGAGCGAACTTAAGGCACGTGCATGCCTGGGAATCCATCAGATGTAAATATATGCATGCATACAGCCTGCTCGCTAACATCCTCACCGGAAGATGCCTTTCTACTAGCTAACCTGTAGTGACGTCATTCCCTACCCACTGTCATGGACTTTTTCTCTGCTGAGCATTGTCCCAAGGCCTCTGCTGAAGGTAAGTACAGGAAAAGAGCCAACAACTGAGGAATCAGCAACTTTTGACAACAGGGAAAAAGGAAAGTTTCTCAATTTCCCAAATTTTTAACAATTGCCAAGTATAAACTCAGCTTGGTTGGAAATATAAGCACCATGGAATTCTGTAGAACCTTAAACGAATCCACATACAATTTTCCCCTGAGCTTGCAGTGGAAACTCTACTCTCTCACAACACCTCAGAGCCTTCCCACCAATAAAATTTGTTGGCAGAGCATGACATCATCAGAGAAAGCTCCTATTGGCTGAGTACTATCCTTAAGGAAAGACCCATTTCTGGCAGCGAAAACTTTTCCAAAATTCTTAGGAGGCATCAGACACCATATTTAGTTTCCTCCTTTTAGTGCAAAACTTTAGTACAATATCCAGCACGTTTCCTTTGAGAAACTGCTTCTGCCAGAACTTATGGTAAAAACCCTGAAGGTGCTTCTCCCTGAGTGTCTTGGTGCTGGCCTCTGGGCTGGTGGTACCTCCCCTAGTAGGTGGGAAATGGCAAAAAGGTTTAATGAGGACCCTCGCTACCCCTTCTGTCAGGAGCTTCCTGATTAGACATGGCAAGGAGGCTAAGAGCCTCTGCCAAGGAATGTCATAACAGAGGCTACTATGAAGCCAAATAAGAGGAGCCCAGGGAGCCCGGAAAAGTCAAGTCAGAAATATTCATTAATGCCTTGTATGCAATACACTAGGTTAGGCAGGCGGGTCTTTGCCTTCAAGGAAGCCAGGAACTTGTATTCAGGCTGCCTTTCCCACGAAGAGATATAAAGATGAAGCTGACACAGAACAAGTGCTACACATTTCCTGAAAGAAATCTTTAAGGGTTTTTCTGAATGGTCTTTGGCTGGGAAATAAGTCAAAGGAGGTACAAACTGAAAGTGTTAGTCACTCAGTCGAGTCCAACTCTTTGCGACCCCATGGATGGTAGCCCACCAAGCTCCTCTGTCCAAGAACTCTGGAGTGGGTTGCCATGCCCTCCTCCAGGGGATCTTCCCGACCCAGGGATCGAACCCAGATCTTCTGCATTGCAGGCCATCTTTACCATCTGAGCCACCAGGGAAGCCCACCAAAGGCGGTATAACACCACTGTTTTGATCACACCCACACCCGAGCTAGTCTTGCTCCCACAGTTTTATTCTGCCCTGTTTAGTTCCCTCTCAAGTGAAAGTTGCACCTTAAGAAAAGGCAGACAAGTTAGAATCCTGCAGCACCCCAACTACCCCTGCTTGTTGGCTTGTTTTCTTTCTTTCTCCCTTCCTCCGTCCCTTCCTTCCTGTCTGCCTCACTCTTCTTACAAAACAAATAGATCTCCTTGGTTCTCCCTTAGAGAACACCTCTCTTTCCTCCAGATGAACTCCCACCTGACTGACTGGGGTCCTGAAAGCTTTTGCTCCAGGACATTCTTGTGACCGGTCCTGAATTCAAATAGCCTCAGGATGGAGCAGAGGTGGAGGTTGGAGCAGAGAGGTAGAACCAGTTTCCCAGAAGACCAAACAATCCCTACTCAGATCAGGAGGCGTATTTTCTGCAGATCAGTTTCCAGGTAACCACAGCTCCCTCGTGCAGGGGGCCTGGAATGCGGGGAGTAGTTTGCTGATATACAAGGAGATGGAGAAGGAGGCCATGTATCCTTCCCCAGGAAGTAGGAGACAGATTACATCACTGCTGGTAAAATGAGGGTAAAGTGTGGATTTTAATATGGTTAAATCTTTCGTCTTCACAGTTTGGGTTTCAGAGGAGTAAAGACGAGAATAGAAGGATGCGCGTTTCCTGTGACAGAAAAGGATAGTCCTTAGGTGGATGGAAACTGGGAGGGACCACAGGGGGAAATGGAGCAGCACGTGAATTCCTGGGTGTGAGAGAGCAGTGGGTGAAAGGCAGACTCAGCCCGAAACATCGAGAAAGGCTGCTGTGTTTCTGGTTCGGTCTCATTTTTTTCAACTAACAATCCCGGATGACAGCCGGCAGCCAGCCTTGGGTCAGAACGGTCTGTCACCGAGCCTGACTCCCAGCCTTCCTTTGGGGCCAGGATGCTTTGCCTTCAGATTTCCTTCCCATCCCCCCTGACTCCTGCTCCCATGAGCTCCTCCCTCAGATTCAGTGCCACCACCAGCTCCCCCAGGACAGATCTCAGCTTGCTTCTGTTAGCTCGGCAACTGGCCCTTTAAGCACGGTCAGCTCAGCAGGCCCCGGCTGGCACAGAAAAGCTTGTGGCAGACAACAGTGTTTATTCTAGGCAATTGTCCCAGACTGGTTACTCCCTGCTAACTCCCCACCTGCTGCTGCAGGCCGCCTCTTTTCCCATGTCTCAATTCATCCTCCCCAAGCCTTGGCTAAGAGGCTCTCCTGGTTCCAGTCCCACCCAGAAGGACCCAAGGCCCTGAGCTGGGGGAAGGGAATGTCAACCACAGGTGAGACGTGATTGATGGTTGCGCTCTGGCTGTTCCGGGTGACAATTACCCCGGGTCAGGGCAGTCTCAGGGCTCCACCCAGCTCCAACCTGCTGGGCCAGGTGTGCCTCAGCCCTCGGGAATGGACAAAAGGTGAGGCTTCCAAGCAGCACTGGCCAAACACTGGACCTCTAGTGATGGCCCAGAGGGGAGGAGAGATGGAGACATACCACCATCTCACTGGAGACCCTGGCCGTCTGCTCATCCTTCCTGCCCTGAGACTGCAGAGAGTCTTGCCCTGGAGAAGACACCTGTCAATGAGGGTCGCCACCTTCAGCTCTGGAAGCCGGGCTGCGGTCTGCCAACAGAGTGTGGGCTGTGGTCTCATCCTGCATGGGTCGGCTGTCCCTCTGGGAACGTGCCTCTGAGTCCCACCTCTGGGTCCCTTGTCCCCATCCTTCTCAATGCTCCCCAGCCAGGGCTCTCCTCCTATCCCTCTCACCTCATTAAGAGCCCTTCCCTTCCCAGAGGCAGTTGTTTTTTCATCTTTGAGATAAAGGCAGAGTAAGGGCAGAGACAGCCTGGGGTGGGGAGTGAGAAGCCGGGGTCACAAGGGTGATAGCAACAGAATGGAATGTCTGTTGTTAAATGTCTAGAACAGGGGGTAGTTTGAGGAGGAGGAGAGAGACTCTCACATCAGGTTTTTCTGGAAGTCTGGTCATCTCCAAAACACCCAGCAAAGCGGGGCTTCAGTCCCACAATGGGGTGGTGATGGGCAAGAGAGGGAAGGCTAGAACGTAGGACATTTTTGCTTTACTTTGACGTCACTTGTGTCTATGTTAGATGGAGCCTTTTTCTCTGGTCTCACCTCACCTCCTGAGGGTAGTGAGTGTGTCCTGGAGGTCCAGGGGCTGTCTGGAGCAGTTGTATCAGACCATTTAGTGTCTGTGTGACCACAAGCAAGTCTCTGAAAGTGTTGGTCTCTCAGTCTTGTCCGACTCTTTGCAACCCCATGGACTGGGACCTGCTAGGCTCCTTTGTCTATGGAATTCTCCAGGCAAGAATTCTGGAATGAGTAGCCATTCCCTTCTCCAGGGGGTCTTCCCAACTCAGGGATCAAACCTGGGTCTCCTGCATTATAGGCAGGTCGTTGAGCCTCCATGAACTTCACTCTTTGTCTGTAAAAGACTAGTATTAATAAATAGAGTAATAGGGAATTCTCAGTGCAGGAGGAATGAGTTTGATCCCTGGTAAGGGAAGATCCCACATGCTACATGGCGAACCCCCCAAAATAAATTTTAAATGAATTAAAAAAATAAATGGAGTAATAATAACTTCATTTTATAGGGTTCTGAGGACTACATTGAAGACACATTAAAACCCTGCCACATCATAGATACTTAGTCAGTTCAGTCACTCAGTTGTGTCCGACTCTTTGCGACCCCATGGACTTCAGCATGCCAGGCTTCCCTGTCTATCACCAAGTCCCGGAGGCTACACAAACTCATGTCCATCTTGTCAGTGATGCTATCCAACCATCTCATCCTCTGTTGTCCTCTTCTCCCACCTTCAATCTTTCCTAGCATCAGGGTCTTTTCCAATGAGTGGGTTCTTCGCATCGCGTGGTCAAAGTATTGGAGTTTCAACTTCAGCATCAGTCCTTCCAATGAATATTCAGGACTGATTTCCTTTAGGATTGACATGTTGGATCTCCTTGCAGTCTAAGGGACTCTCAAGAGTCTTCTCCAACACCACAGTTCAAAGGCATAATTTCTTTGGCGCTCAGCTTTCTTTATAGTCCAACTCTCACATCCATACATGACCACTGGAAAAACCGTAGCTTTGACTAGATGGACCTGTGTTGGCAACATAATGTCTCTGCTTTTTAATATGCTATCTAGGTTGGTCATAGCTTTTCTTCCAAGGAGCAAGTATCTTTTGATTTCATGGCTGCATTCACCATCTGCAGTGATTTTTGGAGCCCCCAAAAATAAAGTCTGTCACTGTTTCCATTGTTTCCCCATCTATTTGCCATGAAGTGATGGGACTGGATGCCATGATCTTAGTTTTCTGAATGTTGAGTTTTAAGCCACCTTTTTCACTTTCTTCTTTCACTTTTAACAAGAGGCTCTTTAGTCTTCTTTGCTTTCTGCCATTAGGGTGGTGTCATCTGGGTATCTGAGGTTATTGATATTTCTCCAGGCATTCTTAATTCCAACTTGTGCTTCATCCAGGCCAACTCTTCACATGATGTACTCTGCTTATAAGGTAAATAAGCAGGGTGACGATAGCTGTGTTTATTATTATTATTATATGAGATACTTAATAAACATAGCTATTACCGTCAGGCTTCTGTTTCCTCAACTGTAAAATAGGGACCATAAAATACCTATGTTAGTGAGTTGTTTTGAAGATTAACCAATTTCATATTTACAACGTTCTTAGAGAGATGCCACACACATGATTAAACTCTGTCCAGGTGTTAGTGAGTAAAGTTTATCCTCCTGTCACTTTCTTCAACACCTGGACATCACCTTGTGCAGGTGAGGACTGTGCTAAGTGTTGCAGATGCAAGTCCACTGCAGCCACAGGGCTCAGGAGAGACGAGGGAGGAGGCGTTGATTTCACTGAAGAACACGCTTCTATTTTTTGTTTTGTTAGTTTATTCTAACGTTGCTGATTCCTTAGTCTGCATCCTCCTATCAGCCTTCTACCCTGTTCCCCATGCCTGGTACTTCATCTTTCATGAAAGGAACAGCAGCTGACTCCAGGCTTCCCCTATCAACGGAGAAAGCACGTGAGCGTCCAGATCTCTATCTGAATTTCCTTTTGTGACCTCAAATCGAAAGACCCAGAGTACCACTATAATGCTGCATCTAATCCTCATTAAGCACGTGTTTATTAAATTTGTGTGAGGAATTCAAGTGCATATTCCAGGACACGAAGTCCAGCAAGGAAACAAATCCACCAGAAAGAATGTTAGAACAGTCCACATAGTCACTTGGTTGACTTTCTTTCTCCCCGATTCATGGATTGCCCTGTTCATGTTTAGCTTCCCTGGTAGCTCAGTGGTAAAGCGTCCGCCTACCAATGCAGGAGAGAGAGGTTTGATCCTTGGGTTGGAAAGATCCCCTGGAGAAGGAAATGGCAACCCACTCCAGTATTCTTGCCTGGGAATCCCATGGACAGAGGAGCCTGACAGGCTACAGTCCAAGGGATTGTAACAGCATCAGACAGAGCTTAGCAACAAAAACAACACCAACAAAATTCATGTTTAAGATAACATTTATGGTGACTTTGCTGTAAGCTGTTCTCATCTCATCCTCAAATCACCTCTAGAATAGCTATTACGATGTCTGTTTCACAGGTGAGGAAACAGAAGGTTTACAGAAGTTAAATAACCCATCCCACATCACACCTGGAGAAGGAAATGGCAACCGACTCCAGTATTCTTGCCTGGGCAAGAATCCCATAGGCAGAAGAGCCCGGTGGGCTACAGTCCATGGGAATGCAGAGTCAGACATGACTGAGTGACTAACACACACACATCACACACACATCACAAACACACACACACATCACATAACTAGTCAGTGGCAGAGCTGGTCCTTAAAGCTGCTTCCAGAGATCTTGCTTCCTCTGTTACATCCATAGACACAAACAAGTTTCCATGGGAGTTAGACTTGGCTGTTCTCTTGGCTTTCTCTAATATGCTCTTTAAAATATACAAGGTGGGACTTCCCTGGAGATCCGGTGGCTAAGACTCTTCACTCCCAATGCAGGGCGCCCAGGTCAGGGAACTAGATCCCACATATCACAACTATGAGTCTGCATGTTGCAACTAAAGATCCCGTGTGCCACAACTAAGACTCGGTGCAGCCAAATAAACACATATTTTTAAAAAGCAAAATACAATCCATAAGTTGTGTTTGCTGGAATTTTTGGCAGAGAAACCATGCGCATAACTGTCCTGTAAACAAAGGGCCTTTCGCCGCATCCTTCCTTTCCATTCAGAAAGCATCTTTCCTGCCAGACTCCCTCCCCAGGACTAGCCTCTTCCTAGTCTCAGCTGCACAACCTGTCACTGACTCTAAGAGGGTTTTAACAAAAGAACTGGAACAGGACGGGTTTTTAAACCGGCTGTCCCTTTCTCTAAATAATTAAAGAAGATGCTATCTGGGAGATCAAGTTGTTATTAGCTCTTCTCGAGTTCGCTGTCACTTGCTTTCACCCAAGGCAGGATTGAAGGCTGGGCTGAACAGCGGACATGGAAACGTGCTCTCATTTGGACAGAGCTGGGGAGCGCATTGTGCAGGCTGGCCATTCACCTCCCGTCTTGATTCTTTGCCAGTGGAATAGAGGGTGGGCTTGAATGGCAGGTTACGGTCCTTTGGAAACAAATGCAGAGGAAATCAATGAAGGAAGGAATGAAACGCTTGTTGGACCCTGACAATAGCGGGTGGATTGTGGGTGGCAAGGCTTTGAGAATGCTAGCTCCAGGGCCCCGAGGGTGCAAAGCAACTAGAACACTGGAAAATAAGCCTCAGGAAAACAGTTTCTAAACTGGGGAGTGGGAACACAGCTCCCATTCAAACTTGTCTCTGAAATCTCAGTGTGGGGCAGGCAGTTCTCAGCAATTCCTCTTTCTGCGGGGAGGGGAAGTGGTAACAGCCCAGGAGCCCACCCTACACAGCAGGGTGTATCCCAGAAGCCTGTGGGATGATAAGGAGGAAATTAGTTTTCCGGGAGCAATTTCTCCATCAGCAGAGTATCAGCATTTGCATAGAGGAGAGGTTAGGCAGACTCTTGGAAGAGTTCCATCTGCTGCTCAAAGTCCTCATTTGGATGGCCAGGGTGTTAAAAGGACACGACAAAATGCACTTTTTAATGTGGGAAGGAATGTTGATCTAGAGATTGAGGGCCTCCAGGCCAAAGGAACTAGCTGGCAATGGACTCACCCTGAGCACTCGGGCTGGTTCTCTGGTCTCCTTTTCTGCTACTAAATGTAAAATGAGGTCACGCAGTGCACGAGGAAAGGGTTAGGGGCAAACTGAAGATTTAATAACACATATTCATAGTGCCTTGCTCATGACAGGGCTTATGCAGATCCTTATTAAATGTGTGTCAACTTGACTTGTTTCTTTGATTTACACTAGAATTTAGAAAGCTGGAGGAGTGGTTAGCTTATATCTTGTCATTTTAACATCTTGTTTCTGGGAGGAAATTAGAAAAAAAGAAAGCCCCAGAAAGTAGCATCTCCTTTCTGTCGAATGCTACCCCTTGAAGGAAAAGGACCTTTAGTTCCCTAGATTCCTTTCGCCTCACTGCCCAGGTCTGGAAGAACTCAAGACCCCAAGTTTTGTCTGGCTTCGAATGTTATTTCTCTGGTGTGTAGGGGACAGCCGCACCCACTCTGGATTAAGGCAGGCACTGTGGGGTCAAGTCAGTCTACTGGAGGGCAAGCTGCCTGGAACAATGGACCCTTCTTTACTCCCCCACCCACGCCCTGTTGACTCAACCTTCAGAGTTGAGAAAACAGAAAACGTTTCTGCCTACGACCTCCGGCAAGTCACTGAGCCTCTTTGGGCTCCGGTCGCCTTCACTGTGAAATGAGGGGCACTGGATTGGATGGTGTCTAAGAACCACAGCCATACATTCCCCTTTTTCTGGGCCATCACCAATTCTAATAATGTGTTCTCTGCCCCCATAAGGGCACTTGGGTTTGCCAAACTAAATGTCCTAGTTTTGGGTTCTGAAAATATGGTCCCTGTTCTCTAAGATCACTTTCAGCACTGACATTCTATGCTACTAGGAGTCTAAGTAGGTAATAACCTTAAGTGACTGTTCTAATTACTGGAGGTGTGACCGTGGGCAAGTCGGTTAACCTCTCTGGGATTCAGGCCCTTCTCTGAAAAATTAGGGACAATAAAATCTTATCTCCAGGCAGGGAGCTGGGCTAGACAGAATCCCTCCCTGCCAAAGATTTATGATTTGAGGACTGGGGCCCATCTGCTTCAGCCAAGGCAGAGTTGGACTCCTGGGTGTTTAAATGAGGTCTGCTGTTGTTGTTGTTCAGTTGCTAAGTTGTATCTGACTCTTTATGACCCCATGGACTGCAGCAAGCCAGGCTTCTCTGTCCTTCACTGTCATCCAGAATTTGCTCAAATTCATGTCCATTGAGTCCGTGATGCTATCTAACCATCTCACCCTGTGTAGACTGCTCCCTAAAGGATTGAGTAGAGGGAGTAATGGTGACCCTGAGGACAATGTGCCTTTGCAACCCGGAGGAGGACTGGGAGCACCGTCCTTGCTGCTCGATGCAGAAAAAGGAATTCTTTTGATGAAATACTGGAGGTGTCTTACAGTGGTCCCCAACCTTTTTGACACCAGGGACTTGTTTTGTGGAAGACAATTTTTCCATGGATGGGAGTTGTGCCAGTGGATGGTTTCAGGATGATTCAAAAGCATTACACTTATTTTATTTGTGTTTTATTTCTAATCTAAAGCTACCGCTGATCTGACAGGAGGTACCGGTTCATGGCCCAGAGGTTGAGGACCCCTGTCTTCAGCAGTTTCCTGTGCAACCTTTTTTTGGAAACAGAGGAAAGCCGCTCAGGAACTCACACCAAAGTACTGGAAATGTCAAAGTATTGCCTCGCCTTCCCTTATCCAAGAAGATTCTAGAGAGAGAATGTTGGGACTTCCCTGGTGGTCCAGTGGTTAAGACTCCATGCCTCCAATGCAGGGGGCCTGGGTTCTATCCCTGGTCAGGGAACTAGATCCCACGTGTTGCAACTAAAACCCAGCATAGCCAAATAAATAAATTTAGAGAGAGAAAGTTGAGGGAATTTAAGTACTCTAAATCCTGGTTCAGTATGAGTTTGGGTGAGCTGAACCAATCACATCATTTCTCTGGGCCCAGTGTCCTCATATGAATAATTAGAATATCAGATTCCATGTGCTCCAAGATCTCCTATTTGGAGGGTCTAAGGACTCATATGGAGGATTTCAGGCATCAACAAGGGGACACTTTGGGGCAGAGAAAACTTCTTCCCATTCAAATAAGTAGGTGGTAAGTAGGCCACCATGTCTCTCATGGACCTTCTGGGCTATCAATAAAGCAGTTTTTTTTTTCTTTTTGAGTACTTTTATCCATGTCTTCTCCCATTCTTTCTAATTCCTAGCACTGTGTGTGACATACAGTATATGCCTCCTGGTAATTTCTATTTCTGTTAGAAAGAAAAATAATAAAGGGGTGCATTATAAGTACTCATAGTTGACTCACCATTTGGTAAAGGAAAGGATGTCAGCTGTGTGTAGAATAGGATGTCAGCTGAAGAAATGGGAGCCAGGCGGTCCAGCCAGGAGTATGCTCTGGTAACCTCCGAACAAGACCGTAAGCGCTGTGCATGTGTTGGTCGCTTAGTTGTGCCTGACTCTTTGTGACCCCATGGACTGTAGCCCACCTGGCTCCTCTATCCATGGAATTCTCCAGGCAAGAATACTGGAGTGAGTTGCCATTTCCTCCTTCGGGGGATCTTCCTGACAGGAATAGAACCCAGGTCTCCTGCATTGCAGGCAGACTCTTTACCACCTGAACCATCTAGGAGGTCCAATAATCACTGAAGGGCCCCCAGTTTTCCAGCCTGACAACTGAGGGTGAGTCTTTCTTCTCCTTCCCCTATCCCTCACCCCAATTGCAACCTCAGTCCCTGCTGGGTCTCCCTCCTGGCTCATTCTCAAATCTGCCCACTTGTCTGCCTCTTCCCAGCTTCTGCCTGAATTCAGGACCCTGTGAGGACATCCCTAGGAGGGGTCACCTGCAGCAACTTCTCACAGGTTCACTGCAGCCAACCTGTCCCCTTCCAGTCTGCCAAAAAAACAGTCACGGAATACCTTGAGCACAGAGAAGAGTTTAAAGAACAGTATGAAAACTCTCAGGAGAGGCTCACTTGGGAAATACGATGAGAGGATCACTTTAGAAACAGTTTCAGCTTAATCCTGGTTCTAGCACTTTCCAGCTAGGTCACACAGGGCAAACTCCTTGACCTCTCTGTACCTTCGAGTCTTCACTTGTGAAATGGGGGGTGATGAGAGTGGGCACAGGTAGGGCTGTGAAAATGCAATCAATTCATTCATTTACGGGCTGTGTGTTAGCCTGAGCCTCTAACCTTCTCTGATTTTGTGAAACAGCCCAGTTTATTTGCTACCCTTTCTCTGGAGCAGGCCATCATCAGCACACATTGAATGCTGCCACACACCTTCCTGTATCCTCTGATTGCTCTCTGTGGCCTGCCCGGCAAAGTCCAAACTCCTCAACAGGGCTAACTAGAGCCTTCAGGGTTGGACCTAGTCTCATCCATTTTCTGCAGTGGAACAAGGTCAGGGAGAGAGGGCCCCCAGCTGGGAAGGCTCCCTGAGAAGCAGAGACAAGCAGGCGGGTGCAGAGGCAGGCAGCTGTGGCTGCAAAAGAGCTTTGGTTTGGCAGTTGGGCTTGAGAGGTTCATACTGTGGCTCAGCCGCTGTTAGCCTGGTGACCTGGGGCGTGTAACTGAACTTCTCTCTATCTGGGTTTCCCATTTGTCAAGTTTTAAAAGAGGCTGTAGAAGGGGCGGGATTGAATGAGCTAATAGAAGTAAAGTGAGGTACTGATGAACCTATCTATCTGCAGGGCAACAAGAGAGACATAGACATAAAGAACAGACCTGTGGGCACAGAGCAGCAAGCAGAGGGTTGGACGAATTGAGAGAGTAACATTGAAACATACATTACCATGTCCAAAATAGATAGCCAGTGGAATTTGCTACAGGACTCAGGGAGGTCAAACCCAATGCTCTGTCACAACCTAGAGGGGTGGGAACAGGTGGGAGGTGGGAGGGAGGTTCAGGAGGGAGGGGTCATATGTATACCTATGGCTGATTCATGTTGATGTGCGGCAGAAACCAACACGATATTGTAAAGCAATTAAAAACAAATACATTTTTTAAAAAAGAAGTAAAGTGAAAACAGTTCTGTGCACATAGCTCTCCAGAAATGTTCATTCTCATTTTGAAATAAGACTTTTTGCAGGATCTCAAAGGCAGATGGAGGAGGCAGACTGGGCTTGGTCAGATAAAGCATGGGGAATGTGTAGAATAGAATTTGGGATGAAGAATCAGACCCAGGCAGCCCAGCCAAGAGGTGGCTGCTGGGATCAGGGTGTAGGGATGTGGTGACCACGAGGCAGATCTCAAGACTGAATGACAGATCAGATATGAGGATAAAGGATTGCTTCTGCGATGTTTCAAGGCCACATTTTCTAGAACTCTAGATCCAGAAAGCACCCCAAGAAAAGGACCCATTCATCTAAATTGGAGAAACACCACATATTTCTCTGTTTGGAAGTCATAATGTACCTTAACAGAATAAATCGGTCTAAGAACTCTGCAGTAAACAAGCAGTTAAAAATTTAATGAATCCAGTACTTCTGAAATAGTTTGATCACAGGACATTCCTCCCTTTCTTCCCCCAGATGAGTAATTCAAAGAAGAAGAGCCTCTGTTCAGCAGGACCCCCCTGGAATCCACTGCCCTGGTAACATGTGTGAACCGTATAAACAGTTCACAGAGGGGAGAACACACACACACACACACACACAAAGCCCAGAATGTTACTGTTTTCCCTTCCGCTGTTCACTGGTGGGCTCACACAGTGGGGAGCCCAGGAGGACAGCTTAAAATTAAATGCATATTTCCCTTTCCATGCTCAGTGTGAAGCTGCCTTTCTCCCCTGCCTCCTACCCACTTCCTTCTCCAGCAGAATTTGCGTGCCCTAGAGAGAGCCATCTGGGTATTAATGCTGCAATATTGACTCTTTCAAGACACCTCCTTTTGGCATCCATTCTAGTTCGTGGTGTTTTACTTCAGCCTCTCTGTGTTAGAAAATCATCTGACTTCCCTAAGTGGTTTCTTTGGGGGTAGTATTATTAGTACAATTTTTCTTTTTCTCCAGAATCAAGGCTATTTCCTCCCCCGCCAGGACTTCTTGGCATTTCCGTGAGGTGTATTATTCTGTTGTGCTTGAAATAGGTGGCATCCTGTTTGCATGGCAAACAGTAAAGTAAAATCCCTGCTCAGGATCACTAAGGAGCCTTAGGGTCACTTCTGCAGAAGGAATTCCATCTGTCCTTGGTTGGCATCTTGACCCAGGAGACGTGTCTGGACTGGAAAGGGAAATGGGACCGGCAGAGGTGATGTTGACTTTGAAGGTTCAGGTTTGCAGTGATGTGAGTAAATGCAGGTAAAGAGGGCCAGAGGCTACAAGATTGTGTTAACCACTGACATTCAGAAACTGAGAATGAACAGCTGAGGCTGGTCCCACTTCCTCAATCTGGGCAAGAAACTCTCATGCATAAAGAGACTCCTCCTGAAAATCTTCCTCAGCCTTCAGACCTGTCTGTTCTCTTAACCCTCCTTAGCAGCATGGTGTCATCAACATATTTCTGTGTGTTGAATCACGCAGTCATGTCTGACTCCTTTGTGACCCTATGGACTGTAGCCTTCCAGGTTCCTCTGTTCATGGAATTTTCCAGGCAAGAATACTGGAGCAGGTTGCCGTTCCCTTTTCCAGGGGATCTTCCTGACCATGGAATCGAACCTGTGTTTCCTGCTTGGCAGGCCCATTCTTTACCACTGAGCCACCTGGGAAGCCCTCTGTTCTCATCTCCCTCCTTAGCTGGACAGTGTCATCAGCATATTTCTGCTTGGTTGGCTATAAGAACTGCACAAAAAAGGGAGAGTTAAAAGACAGATCCATGGCTATCCTTGGCTTAGAGACCGTCTTCTAAACAAAACTCACCAGTTCAGGTGCCCTTCTTGGGTACACACTCCTACCCTGTGAATCCAAATTTTCTTGGCCGCCTTTTCTGGGCAAACCAGATCCTTTGGGGGTTGGGGTTCAGATACCAGATCAATTCCAGGTCAAACTGCATCTACTCAGCCACTGAATTCTGAAGCTCTTTTCCCACCCTTCAAGTCTCCTGATCAGCCTCAAGCAGGAGCCTCCACTCCCACTCGAGTTCCCAAGCAAGCTTCCCCCTGCAGCTGTGACTGTCACTCTGGAGCTTGCTCTGCAAGGATTGCCATGGTTTTCCACGGTTAAGGCTCCTTTTCCTTGTTGGCCAGATAAGAAAGCTTTATCCTAGGAGACTGAGAATAATTGGAGAGACACTTCAAGGAGCCTTATTTCTGGAATTCAGGCAGGTGGGGTGTGGTGCTGAAATAAGTGTAGTATATAAAAAGTACGTGTGATCTCATTCTGTTATAGGCTGATGAGGCCCATGATGTGAGTTACTTGGGGGCGTTGTTGCTTGTTGATATCTCTTTCATACCTGGTTGAAACCATACCTTACTCAGTTTCACATCCTCAGAAGCTAGCCCAGTGCTTGACCATAGAGAGTATTCAATGAATGGTTACAGAACATATTTCCCTCTTCAAAAATAACTCCTTGGTGTGACTGGTTAACTCTATGTGATTATCTGGAGCACAGACAAGTTTCTGATCTCACAGAGTAGCCTGTGCTGAAACCACACTGCCCAGATGGGACTTGAACCAGCGAGCCAGACTCGAACCCGGCCTGAACCCAGGTCAGGACTTGAATCCAGTCTTTTTACTGAAATCACACACCTAGGGTCAGGACTTAATGACGCTCAGATTCTCTATGTCAAACCTCCCTGGCAGTTAGTGGTTAAGACTCCATGCTTTCCAAGCAGGGGGCACAGGTTCCATCCCTGCTCAGTGAACTAAGAGCCCACATACTGTTTTGCATAGTCAAAAAATAAATAAAATTAAAAATTAAAAAAAAAAAGATTCTTTAAGTCTCATGTAGAAAGAATTCAATAAAAGACAAAACAATAGGTAAGAAGAGGGTTTATTGAGAGATGCATATTCCACAAACAGAATGCATGGAGATATCCATCTAGTAAAAGCTATGGTTTTTCCAGTAGTCATGTATGGATATGAGACTTGGACCATAAAGAAGGCTGCACATCAAAGAATTGATGCTTTCAAAATGTGTGCTAGAGAAGACTCTTAAGAGTCCCTTGGTCAGCAAGGAGATCAAACCAGTCAATCTTAAAGGAAATCAACCTTGAATATTCATTGGAAGAACTGATGCTAAATCTGAAGCTCCAATACTTTGGCCACCTGATGCAAAAAGCTGACTCTTTGGAAAAGACCTTGATGCTGGGAGAGATAAAGGGTAGGAGAATGAGGTGACAGAGGATGAGATGGTGGGATGGCATCATTGACTCAATGGACATGAGTTTGAGCAAACTCTGGGAGATAGTGAAGGACAGGGAAGCCTGGCATGCTGCAGTCCATGGGGTTGCCAAGGGTTGGAAATGACTTAGCTACTGAACAATAAGAGACAGAATGTGGTCTATCTCAAAAGGGGAGAACAGCCTTGGAAGAAATGCACTCCACAGACAGTGTGGGCTATGTCAGAAGGCCAGGGGCCTGAAATGGGAGGTGGTTAGGTTTTACGGGCTGTGTAATTTCACAGGCTTGTAAGTGGAAGGATTAGCCCAACTATTTGGGGGAAGGGGCAGAGAGTTCCAAGAATTGGGTTTTTAGGGTTGCCCAATTTTTTGGCCTTTTAGGGTTGGCCTAAGAATTGTTGTGAAACCTATGGGTGTGTCATTTAGCTAATGCATTATAGTGCGTGTATAATAAATCTCAAGGTCCACAGGAAGTTGAATCTCCCACCATCTTGGACCTGGTTGGATCTAACTAGTTTTTGTCAGGTCCCGTGGCCATGTCATTCTTTCAAAGGTTGTGCCCTCCCCTTCTTCCCTCCTGTTTCAATTCCACTAACAGGTACTTCTTAACGTTTTCAGAGAATTTTCTTAAATGGAATTGAAATCTGCCTTTATTCTTTCTACTTTGCCCTCGAGTCAAAATTACAAATCAGATACCTCTTCCTGGGTGATATTTGGTTTTCTAAGAAACTTCTTTTCCATGTTAAACATTTCTAAATCCTTGAATTTTCTCTTATATGACAAACTTTCTTAGTGCTCATTGCCTGGGTGACTCTCTTCAAATACTTGTTCATGAGCATACATTAGAGTATTTGCCCCTGAAACCACTCCTGTTTATTAAGAAGCCTTTTAAGGTGAGCACCAGGAATTGCCCTCCAGGCTTTGGGGCAGAGGGCAAAGTCATTCTGGACAGAGTCACTTCCTCCTTTGCCTCCTGCTTTCCTTTTCTACCAGTACACCTGTAGAGCATTCAGGCCTTTAGGAGGCCACCACAATCGACTGCAAATTCTCAGGAATGCAGCCCTAAGGAAATGGAGGACAGGGCAGCTGAGTTTTGATGCAGACAGGGTGGAGAGCTATCTGGAGAGCTGGAGTTTTGGGAGAAAGACAAAGTCAAGATGGGAGTTATCACAGGTGGAAAAATGCAGGGAGGGAAGGTTCCCCTTCCCCTTCCCTTCCCTCAAAAATCAAATATAAAATAGGAGTGGGGTGACTGGGGAGGTCATTCCAACCTGGAGGCTAAGAGGAGAGACCTGGGGTGTGGTGGGGAAGGGAGGGGGTGCTGAGACAAACTCCCCTCACCCAGACCCCTAATCCAGCCCCCACCTATAGTCCAGTGCTTAAAAATAACATCTTATGGAAAAACCCAAATGAACTTTTAGGCCAACCCAATAAATCTGAGACTGAAGTTATTGAGCTTAGCTGTCAAAGAGAAAGGATTCCATTTTAATTTCATTTTAATAGACTTCTGCTCTATGAATTTTGCATCAAAATGTTTTACATTTGCACTTATACAAAATGTATGATCGAATTCAGAATGGAAAACGATAAATTACAGAGATACATGTTAGACCTTCTATTCTAATGCCAGCCTATTAAACCAACTCAGTAGTTAAGCAAATTCAATCTTCAATTAAAATAGACAAGTATTTTCACTAGTGAAAAGCTGAAATATAAATGACTGGCTTACATCTAGAGCTCTTTTCCTGGTCAGTAGGTAGGATAATTTGTTGTGAATTGGTCTCTTTTCATCAAGAGAAAGCAGTGAGGCTGTAATTTCATATCTATCACTCTTTCTTCTCCTTTGTCTTGAAGATGTTATTGTTCTTCATAAAAATCTCCGTGGGATGGATTAGCAGAACTTGGCTTCCGTGGACAGATGAGTGTTTTGGTGATCTTAAAGTTCAACATCTTATTTTGTTGCGGATAAAAGCATCAGAGAGGTTGCTGATTAGCCTGCAGTCACACAGCTAGCTGCTGACAGACTGTTAGTCCCTTAAAGAGTGTTATGTTCTGCCTTTCCTTGGACTTCTGGCATTTATTTGGGCAGCTTGTCTTCTGGCCAGGAGTCCCAGTTCTCCTCTCCCCTCTTGAGCTCCAGTGTTGACTCTCTTAATCCCAACTGTACACACTTGGAATGAACACAAGCTTTCCCTCCTCGATGAGAAATGTGAAGACACGTGTTAACACAAGTTTGTGTTTCCAACGCGGAGTGAAGCCAAACAAACAGATATGTCGGGACTTTGAAGCAGAGAAAGGTTTACTGCAAGGCCATGCAAGGAGATGGGTGCCTCATGCTCTATAAAGGGTTTCCCTGGAGGGTTTCAGCAAAGCAGTTTTAAAAGCCAGGCGAGGGAGATGGGGGTTGAAGGGCGCTAGATGGATCTTATCGAACCCAATTCTCTGATCTGCTGATGGTGAGGGAGCAGGGTGGTGTTACAGGGGTGAACACGATCAGTCCTCAGGCTTCAAGAGGCCTGGGGCTGTGTGCTCAGGCTCATCAGGTAGTTCTTTCATTTAGTGTTTTTTTGTTGTTTTTTTTAATATCTGCAAAACAATTCAGGAAATGTGTGTCAAATGCTATTATCTATTCAATAGGTACTTCAGACGGAGAAGGCAATGGCAAGCCACTCCAGTACTATTGCCTAGAAAATCCCATGGATGGAGGAGCCTGGTAGGCTGCAGTCCATGGGGTCGCTAAGGGTCGGACACGACTGAGCGACTTCACTTTCACTTTTCACTTTCCACTTTCACACACTGGAGAAGGAAATGGCAACCCACTCCAGTGTTCTTGCCTGGAGAATCCCAGGGACGGGGGAGCCTGGTGGGCTTCCATCTATGGGGTCACACAGAGTCGGACACGACTGAAGTGACTTAGCAGCAGCAGCAGCAGGTACTTCAGAGAGGGCATAAAGCAGATGATGCTGGGGTGGAGGGAAGGCCCCATAGGGTCCTGCTCAGTTACAGACACAGAGAAATTTAGGGACTATTTCTAACACATTGTCCAAATCAGGTGGGGAATATTGGTGTGGAGGACGCCCGAGAGAAAATTACAAGATGGGCATAGAATAGGCTGGTTTGCATCTGATTATGCTTAATGTCTGATCTTTCTCTGTGGCAAGATGGTAAATAATCTGCCAGCGGGAGATTCAAGAGACATGGGTTTGATCACTGGGTCAGGAGAAGGGGATGGCGACCCACTCCAGTATTCCTGCCTAGGAAATCTCAAGGACAGAGGAGCCTGGTGGGCTACAGTCCGTGGGGTTGCAAAGAGTCTGATGAGACTGAGCACGCGCGCGTGTGCATGCACACACACACACACACACACACGCTACATTTACTGATTTAACCCTGCAGGGCTAAACAGAAGATTACATAAATTAATCCTAATTTTGCTAACTAAATGACTCAATTTTACACTCCATGCATTCACATTAAGAGAAAGAGACAGAAAAAAATTGACAGGAGATTTAGGAAGAACAACTACATCAACCTTGCTGGTCAGGGTCTCTGGTTCTCTGCATCTGGGTCTTCCTCCTGCCCACAGGGCATATCTGCATGGACAGCCTTGGCTCATATGGGACACACCCTTACCATGTCCCACCGAGGGGCATTTACTGAATTTTGTTATTTAAAACAAATGGAGGGACTTGCCTGGTGGCCCAGTGGTAAGGACGCCATACTTCCTCTGCAGGGGGCACAGGTTCAATCCTTGGTCTGGGAACTAAGATCCCACATGCCGTGGGGCAACTAAGCCAGTGCGCCGCAACTACTGAAGTCTGTGCACTGCAGAGCCTGTGCTCTGCAACAAGAGAAGCCATCACAATGAGAAGCCCAAGCACCACAACTAGAGTAGCCCACAACTAGACTCTTTGCAACCCCACGGACTGTAGCCCACCAGGCTCCTCTGTCCTTGAGATTTCCTAGGCAGAAATACTGGAGTGGGTCACCATTCCCTTCTCCTGACCCAGCGATCAAACCCATGTCTCTTTCCACTCGCTGCAACTAGAGAAAGCACACGCACAGCAATGAAGACCCAGCGCAGCCAAAAATAAAATAAAAAATTTAAAAAATAAATTAAAAAATAAAACAAATGGGAAAAGACTTACTCAGCAGTTTCACACCTGACACTGAACTTAACGACAAGTCGGGGTGCACAGTAGCCATGCTCTGTTTCCTCTGTTTCTTCCCATGTCTTCCCCTCTACAGCCTGTCCTCTCCTTTCCATCTTAATCCGCTTCTTTCTTCGATTCCTATCCTTCCTGTTTTTTCTTCTTTTCTATTCCCCCATGTTTTTCTCTTGTGCAGATGAGAGACAGAGAAATTAGGAGTCAACTGAGAGTGACTCCTAAGAGGCCACAGGGAGAAGTGTGGAGCACTTCAGGTCTGGACTTGAGGCTGGAATCCTGGTTTTGACCTTTGCTAGCTGTGGAAGTCCCAGCAAATTATTTAAACTCTCTGAGCTTGTGCTTACTCATTGGTAACATGAAGATGAAAAGGTCAGCTTCCCTCATTGGTTTTTGTGAAAATTAGAAAAGATAATGCACGTAAAGGGCTTAATGCAGTGGTTGGATGTTAACGGTAGCCACTTATTGTATTAAGAGAAAGAGAATGTGTATTGTGAAAGCCATGTCTATATTTTCTGTGTATAAAGCTTAGGGATATGATTCTTTAACAAAACTACACGTTTCAAATGTGTATTTGAGGGCTATGGGACAAGACTTTCCATGTGTGTCAGGTTCTTTTTGAATGAATAGCCCCACGGATAACCATCCCACTTACCCGTCTGTTCCCCTCCTCTATTCCAGTAATTCTGAGCAGACAGCTTGTGGTAATGGTGGAAGTGAGCAGATGGGGGACCAAAGAGAATGGGAGAAGGAGGGGTCACGTCTAAACCTGAAGCTGAGATATGCACGTTAGCTACTCTATTTATTATTTGTCATTTGGGCCTATCTCTATCCCACCAACAGCCCCAGTGGTAGACAGATACACCTCAGAGTTTATTTGGACTTGAGGAACACAGGCCAGAAAAGAGATGATCTAGTAGATGTTGAGAAGAATGGGAGTTGGGGAGATCTAGGGAGAAGGGAGGTGCCAGGTACCACGTGCTCAGTAAACAGCAGAGAGATCAAGTAACAAATACATTTATTCACTATTAAACTATCTATCATGGGCCAGGTCTGTACCAGGCTGTAAGAAAAAAGATGACTAAGAAACGGTCCTTGTCTGCAATAACATGGATGGACCTAGAGATGATCATACTATGTGAAGTAAGTCAGACAGAGAAAGACAAATATCATGTGATATCACTTATATATGGAATCTAAAAAACTGATACAAATGAACATTTTTACAAAACAGAAATCAACTCACAGACATAGAGAACAAACTTATGGTTACCAAAGGGGAAAGGAGGGTGAAGGGATAAATTAGGAGTTTGGGTTGAACAGGTACACGCCACTACATACAAAATAGGTAAGCAGCAAGGACCTATTGTATGGCACAGGGAACTATATGCAATAAAGTATTGTAATAACCTGTAAGGGAAAAGAATCTGAAAAAGTTTCATATATATTTAACTGGATCACTCTGCTGTCTACTTGAAAGTAACACATTACAAACCAAGGATCCTTCAATAAAACATTATTTGTTTTGGAAAAAAGAGTAGGTCCTTGTCACCAACAAGCATATTATCTACTGAGAGACAGATATCTAAATAAATACTAATTACAAAACAATGTGGTATAGAATCTAGTACTGAAAGGCTTGCTCCTCCTCTGGAGTTGGAGTGTGTGACTTTGAATCATGCTACTATCACTTTGTGAGTATATTTGGACATGTCAATTAACCTCATTATGTCTCATTTTTCTCATCTATTAAATGGGGATAATAACAATGTCTTTCTTCCTCATAGGGTAGGTGTGAGAGTTGAATGAGTTATACATAAAGCATATAGACTTCTGCCTGGCACAAAGTAAGCGTTATGTATGTGTGGGCAACTATAATTATTTTTACAGACGAGCTCACCATGTGCTGGGGCTTCCCAGGTGGTGCTAGTGGTAAAGAATCTATCTGCCAATGCAGGAGACATGAGAGATTCATGTTCAATCCCCTGGGCTGGGAAGATCCCCTCGAGGAGGGCATGGCAACCCACTCCAGTATTCTTGGCTGGAGAATCCCAAGGACAGAGGAGCCTGGCGGGTTACAGTCCATAGGATCGTAAAGGGTCAGACACAGCTGAAGTGACTTAGCAGGCATGCACCCATTTGCTAGATGAGCACGGTGGAAAGAGCAGATGATTCTGGAAGGTTTTATGGAGAAGATAACATTTGACTTAAGTCTTGATATAGTTTGGTCTTCCCTGGTGGCTCAGACAGTAGAGTCTGCCCGCAATGTGGAAGACCCGGTTTTGATCCCTGAGTAGAGAAGATCCCCCGGAGAAGGAAACCGCAATCCACTCCAGTATTCTTGCCTGGAAAATCCCATGGATGGAGGAGCCTGGTGGGCTACAGTCCATGGGGTTGCAAAGAGTCGGACACGACTCAGAGACTAACACTTTCACTTTCACTTGATATAGCTGTTTGCTGGCAAAAATAGGGCAGGAGGAGGTGTAGGAGAGGGTGATCCATGCAGGGAGAAGATCACATGCATGAACAAAGACGCATGAAAGAGGATGGGGTGACTGGAAAACGTAGTCCACGGATTATTTGTAGGTCCTTAAATACATTTCCTTTCTTTCAAAGATGCAGTAAAGGGAAAATGACCAACTTACTTGGGGAAAATACATCTTCCTGTGTTTTGTGCTGCTGTTGTCTTGAAATCACTGTATGCCTGTGTGCATGGGGAAGACAGCTCCCATAAGTGAATGAAAGTTGTCTTTATACCTACAAGAGTAGAGAGGACATCTGTATGCACACACACACCAATGTCTATGCGCAGAGACAATTGTCCTTTGTGGCTGGTTTGGAAATCATTGTGTTCCCGGTCTTGCAAAGTTCAGGCTTGCATTGATTGTCATGATCACAGACTTCTAGACCACAGAGATGACATCATCCAATGACCTCATTTTATAGCCAAAGCCTGAGGCCCAGAGAGTGACTTGTTCAGCATGACTGCATCGCCCAGTTACTTAGTGGGAGAACCAGGATGAGAACTGGGGTGTTGTCATTGGAGGAGCTCTGTCAAACAAGTCCATATGCTGAAGTCCTGACTCCCAGGACCTTAGAATGTGTCTGTATTTGGAGATATGGTCTTTAAAGAGATGATCAAGTTAAAATAAGGTCATTAGGGTGGGCCCTAATCCAAAATGAGTGGAGTCCCTTTACAAAGAGGGACTTTGATTACACTTTAAATTTTATTAATTTTTTGAAGTAGAGTTGATTTACAGTGTTGTGCTAATCTCTGCTATACAGCAAAGTGACTTAGTCATGCACAAACAGGCATTCTTTTTTAAATATTCTTTTCCATTATAGTTTATCACAGGATATCAAATATAGTTCCCTGTGCTTTATATATATGTGCTCAGTCTTTTCAGTCATGTCCAACTCTTTGTGACCCCCTGGACTATAGCCCACCAGGCTCCTCTGTCCATGGAATTTTCCAGGCAAGGACACTGGATTGGTTTGCCCTTTCCTCCTCCAGGGGATCTTCCTGACCCAGGGATTGATCCCGTGTCTCCTGTACTGGCAGGTGGATTCTTTATTGGGAAGAATTCTTTACCTGGGAAGCCCTGTGCTATACTGTCAAAACTTGTTGTTTATCCGTTCTTTATATAAGAACAAGATCCCACATGCCACAATTAAGAGTCTGGCTAAGACCTGGTGCAGCCACATTAAAGAAAATAAAAATAATGCTGATTTAATTTTTGTACAGTGACTATTCATAAAAATTGCTGGTGTATTTGCATGTCTTCATCTCTTTTCAATACTTATTTTTATTTGTTTATTTATTTGGCTGCTCTGGGTCTTAATTGGGGCATGTGGGAACGAATTCCCTGACCAGGGATTGAACCCAGGTCTCCTGCATTGGGAGCATGGAGTCTTAGCCACTGGACCATCAGGGAAGTCCCCAGTGATTGAAGTTTTGTACAGTGACTATCCATAAATATTACTGATATATTTGCATGTCTTTATCTTGAGTGCATGTCTTATCCTTGGCAAGGACTATAATAATGTACTCCTTTGTGTGTTCTTTGTGTCAATAAAAAATCCTCGTTAGATAATAAAAAGAAAATTTATCAGCAATAATTCAAACAAACAGTGCCTCTACTTTGGCATCAGCACAAGTTCCTGTAATTGGTACCTCTTGGACACACTGTCTGACTCCCTGTTGACACACTGCCATCTGGTGGAGCGGGGCCTGTGGACCGCCTTTCACAGTCTGATGTTGCCTGTGTCTTGACATATGTTTGTTCTCCTTTCCTGCTGATTTTCCTGACAGCTGTCCAAATCCAGGGGCGAGACCCATGCAGGCCCAGGCCTTTGCAAAATACTGCAGGAGGCAAAAATTGTCTTCGATTTTCTCCTGTTTTGCCTTTCAATGATGCTAACAGCCTGGTTTGGGGAAGAAAACTTGAATTCCATTCACCAAATTAACATCTCTCTCCCTTCCTCAAATCCCCTTTATTTGCTCACAGTTTAGAAATTTCTTCTGAAACTACTCACTCATTGGCTTCAATTTTTTTTGAAGTAGGTATGTCTAGAATATTGCCTTCACTCAACAAAAATTTACTGAGTATTGACTTGCTCAATATTAGAACTAGGGGTACAGAGATGGTGGAAAGACCAGGGCCAACTTAATTCATTGGATGCAGAAGGCCCAGTGCCTGGAGTCTTTCATATTTTTAGGGACCTATGAAAATGTTTCAATTTCTTTTAAAATCAGAACAAAAAATAAACTTTAAAGTGGAATAAATATAATTTGATTATTATATATGATCCTTTTAATGTATTGTTGAATACATTAAACATAATGAATTCAGTTTGCGAGTATTTTGTTGAGAATTTTTGCATTCATGTTCATCAATATGGGGCTTCCCTGGTGTCTCAGATTGTTAGGAATTTTCCTACAATGCGGGAGACCTGGGTTCGATCCCTGGGTCAAGAAAGTACCCCTGCAGAAGGGAATGGCTACCCACTCCAGTATTCTTGTCTGGAGAATTCCATGGACAGAGGAACCTGGTAGACTACAGTCCATGGGGTCACAAAAAGTTGTTTACAACTGAGTGACTAATGCTTTTTCACTTCATCAGTATATGGGCCTATGATTTTCTTGTACTGTCCTTGTCTAATTTTGGTACTGGGGAAATACTGGCCTTATAAAATGAGTTGGAAGTATTCTCTCCTCTTGTATTTTATGGAAGAGTTTGAGAAGATTGGTATTAATTCTTCTTTAAACATTTGCTAAAATTCAACAGTGAGGCCATTTGGTCATGGTCCTTGTTGGGAAGTTTTTGATTACTAATTCATTCTTCCTATCACCGATTAGTCTGTCTAGATTTTCTACTTTTTCAAGATTCAATCTCGATAGATTGTGTATTTCTAGGATTTTATCCACTTCTGCATTGTTCAATTTATTCCTCGTAGTCTCTTACGATCATTTCTATTTGTGTGGTATCAGTCGTAATGACCCTTCTTTCATCTCTAAAATGGCATTGGACAGTCACCCCTCTGCAGACCCACAGATTTAGAGATCCAGAGTGCTAGTTCTTCTCATCGATAACTCACTGATTTTTTAAAATATAATTTTGAATTCATAGATTTAAACCTGTTTGAGGAGTTCCAAAGACTTGCAATTATTTTCATTTTGAAGCTCCAGTCGGATTTTCTTTGGCCAGTGAGAGTCTATTTACCTTGGTTCTTGATTCTTTCTGGCAAGATCCTAGGAATATTTGATAGCTTCCTTGTTATCTAGAAAGACAGTATGTTCTAGTCTTACAACATTTCCTTCCCTAGACCTGAAAGTCAACCATTTTTTCCAGAAGTACTAGTTTCTTTCATTTTTTTTTTTAACTTTATTTTTTGGCCACATGGCATGTGAGATCTCAATTTCCCAACCAGGGATTGAACCTGTGCCTCCTGCAGGGGAAGCACAGAACCCTAAGCAGTGGACCACCAGGGAAGCCCAAGAAGTACTAATTTCTTCAGTTAATAGTGCAAACGGTATCAGGTTTCAATTGAAAGGTATCATGGGCTTCCTTGGAGGCATGAGTTCGATCCCTGGGTTGAAAAGATCCTCTGGTGGAGGAAATGGCAACCTAGTCTAGTAGGAGAAGGGGACGACAGAAGATGAGATGGTTGGATGGCATCACTGACTCGATGGACATGAGTTTGAGCAAGCTCTGGGAGCTGGTGATGGCTGGCGTGTTGCAGGCCACGGGGTTGCAAAGAGTTGAACATGACTGAGTGACTGAACTGAACTGAACTAGTATAGTGAAAGTGAAGTCGCTCAGTCGTGTCCGACTCTTTGCGACCCCGTGGACTGTAGCCTACCAGGCTTCTCTGTCCATGGGATTCTCCAGGCAAGAATACTGGAGTGGGTTACCATTTCCTTCTCCAGGGGATCTTCCCGACCCAGGGATCGAACCTGGGTCTCCTGCATTGGAGGCAGACGCTTTAACCTCTGAGCCACCAGGGAAGCAAAATCCCATAGACAGAGCAACCTGGCAGGCTACAATCCATAGGGTCACAAAGAGTTGGACACCACTGAAGCTACTGAGCTTGAGCACTAGGTACTATGGTCTGAATTGTGTCCACTTCCCCAAGTCAAAGCCCTAGCCCCCTAATGTGACTGCATTGGGAGCTAGGACCTTTCAAAGGTAACCAATGTTAAATGAGGTTAAAGGAGTGAGCCTTACTCTGATGACCAGACAGTTCTTTCTCTCTTGTGAGGACACAGCAGGAAGGTGGCCATGTACAAGCTGGGAAGGGGAGTGAACCAGAAAGCACCTGGATCTGGGACTTTTAGCTTCCAGAACTGGGAGAAATAAAAGTCTGTTGTTTAAGTCATCCAATCAGTGCTTTTTTTTTTTTTTTATGGCAACCTGAACAGACTAATATGCTTGGGATGCTCATTGTTACTGGATTGGTGATTACTTTTAGCTTCTTTAATGGACAAGACCAAGTAAAGTTTATCCCTCATTAAATAGCTTACAGTCCCAGGATAACAACACTGAAACTACCAACTATGTTATATAATGGAACATTTTCATCATATAATCACTAAAAAGGCTGAAGCTCTTTCCTTATACTTTCCTCATATAGCTCTACTATATTTTTATAGAGCATATTACCATTACACAATGTTCTCTGCCTTTTAATTTTCATTTAGCCTTAAATTTACAAGTAAGCATAGGCTTAATGTTCATCAGTTTTGGCGTTACTTTTCTGTGTTCATGGTGCTGAGGACCTTTATTTTTTCCCAGCTTCACTGAGGTATAATTGACAAATGAAACATATTCATTTATTTTTAATTGGAGGATAATTGATTTACAATGCTGTGTTGGTTTCTGCCGTACAACAACAAGAACCAACCATAGGTATACACATGTCCCCTCCCCGCTGAACTATTTATTTTTAATTAATTTACTTTTTGTCTGCTCTATGCAGCATGTGAGATATGAGTTTAGTGACCAAGGATAGAACCTGTGACCCCTGCAGTGAAAGCGTGGAGTCTTAACCACTGAACTTCTAGAGACATCCCCAATATGTGTATTTATTTAAAGTGTATAATAGGATGACTTGATACATATTTATATATAATATCTATACATATACTGTGAAATGATGATGACGACAGTCAAGCTAATTCACACATCCATCACCTCACGTAGTCATCTTTTGCATATGTATGTTGTGGGAACACTTAAGATTTCCTCTCAAAGGTGGTTGTCTGAAAGCCAGGAAGAGGGGTCTCACCAGGAAGTGAATTGGCCAGCACCTTGGTCTTGAACGTCCAAGCTCCACAGCGGTGAGAAATAAATGTCTGTTGTTTAAGCCTGTGGTTAATCTATGGCATTTTGTTATAGCAGCACAAGCAGACTAACATGTGCCTGTGTGACTGTGTGTGTACACGGGTGCACAGGGTCACGCACACACACACCCCTATATTCACATATTCTATTTCTACAGAAACCTGTGAGTGCACATCAACACCCCCGGTTCCAATCCAACAGCAGAGTATTGCTTTCGCCTTGCCCTCATTTCAAATCTCAGACAATGAAAACTATGACTCTCGCTGTCCTCATTATTTTCGTCCTCAATATTACTTTATTTGCTTAGTCACCCTAGGCAATCAGTCTTTTCAACCCCAACCCCTGGGTCTCACTTGGCCATCTTTTCACTCTGTCCTAACCACCTGCTAAGCCACTTCTCTGCCCAATGTCCTTCTTTGCTTGGGTCCCCTAATAGCTCTTCTCGGGTGGAGCTAGTGGTAAAGAATATGTGTATAATGCAGGAGACATGGGCTCAATCCCTGGGTTGGGAAGATTCTCTGGAGTATGAAATGGCAACCCACTCCAGTATTCTTGCCTGGGAAATCCCATGGGCAGTGGCCCTGGCAGGCTACAGTCTATGGGGTTGCAGAGTCAGTCAAGACTGAGCACCAGTGGCTCTTCTATTCAATTCTTTAAGAAGGAAATAAACTTGTTTTATTTAAAAAATAAATTTAAGTGTATCTTGAAATAGAGATTCACTGTTCTCTGTTGTAAGATTATGCCATGTTCTTATCTGTAAGGATGTTATTTTACTTCTTATTCTTTTTATTTCTTGTAAGAATTTTCGTAAGATTTGATTTTGATACTTTTCTATTGCTATTTTTTATGAGGTTAGTTTCACTGAATTTTTAGAAAGAAGCAGAGTTAGAGAGGCCCATCTAACTTCCAAAAGCATTAACAAACATGATAGCTTGCTTTCTGAGATTTCCGGTCTCTTTTCCTCCACCCCAACTTTGTCTGGGCCTTTTCTTCCATTGTTGGTTTTATCCCCGTCTTGTGAAATCTGATTTCACTCTTGGGACTTTCCCCTTAGTAGAAATTCTGTTCTGGAAGTCAGTCTTTTTTTTTTTTTTTTAATGGTACAGCCACTTTTTTTTTTTTTAAAGCACTCATTTATTTATTTGGCCTCACTATGAAGGATGAAACTCCAGTACTCACCACCTCATGCGACGAGTTGACTCACTGGAAAAGAGTCTGATGCTGGGAGGGATTGGGGGTGGGAGGAGACGGGGACGACAGAGAATGAGATGGCTGGATGGCATCACCGATTCGATGGACATGAGTTTGAGTGAACTCCAGGGGAGTTGGTGATGGACAGGGAGGCCTGGCGTGCTGTGATTCATGGGGTCGCAAACCGTCGGACACGACTGAGCGACTGAACTGAACTGAACTGAATGAGGCATATGGGATCCTGTTTCCCGAATCAGGGATTGAACTTATGCTCCTGCATTGGGAACTCAGAGTTTTAAGCACTGGACCACCAGGGAAGTCCCTGGGAGGGAGTCTTGGAAGTCAGTTTTGAGAATTACAGAGGCTAGGCTCTCTAGACCTTTTCATGTTCACCTTGGACTCCTTGCACTCACCTATTACCCACGTAAATGGTACTCCCGTGCTGTTAAAACTGTTTAGTGTCTGGTGCTGCCCTCAAGTTAGACCATCACAGATTTTAGGGAATACTAGTGCAGTTCTCTTGCCTGGAGAATCCCATGGACGGAGAAGCCTGGTAGGCCACAGTCCATGGGGTCGCGAAGAGTCAGACACGACTGAGCGACTTCACTTTCACTTTTCACTTTCATGCATTGGAGAAGGAAATGGCAACCCACTCCAGTGTTCTTGCCTGGAGAATCCTAGGGACAGGGGAGCCTGGTGGGCTGCCATCTATGGGGTCTCACAGTGTTGGACACGACTGAAGCGACTTAGCAGCAGCAGCAGCAGTTGCTATTTTGGGGTTCACCTTTTGTCAACTTCTCAGATACCCCATTGTTTCCATCTGCACATGTGCCAATGCCCTGCCAGCCTGTGCCATGGGTGGGTTGCCCCCACTGCTTGCATTTTGTAGTTCATGGGGACACTTTATCACTTAGTTTCCCTGTAAAGTTGTGTCCAACTCACACAATCCCATGGACCATAGCCAGCCAGGGCTATGGGATTTTCTAGGCAAGGATACCGGAGTGGTTTGTTATTTCCTTCTCCAGGGATTTTGGCCCCTGGTTGACAACTACTGATCATACCTCCAGGTCCCACTCCACCTCCACTTCTATCAGAAAAGATAAGCAGAAGCAGTCTGCCCTCACCTGGGTGGAATGAAGGAAGCCCTTTACAGTCCTGTCTCAGAGCCTTGCTACATCTCCAGCTCTCTGACATGTAAAATCCAGAAGGATTTGACCATCCTGCTCTCCCGTGGAACATCATGTTGGCCCCTGACATTGATGACATTTTTTTCTAGTTGAATCTGGAAGAAAGAATTAGGGAGCACTCTGACAAGATGCATGCATGCTAGAAGGGGGCTCAGAAGTGCTTGCTACATCAGAGACAGTTCCAGGGCTCCTATGGTCTGGGACTTAACAGCCACTGCTAAGTGAGCCACAAACTCCAAAACCTTGCATGCTCACCGCAAAGGAAAAGCACCCCGTTTGCGGGACTGTTTGGGTTGTGGGGCTTCATATCTGACATTTGGCTGTGCTACTTTGACTCACACACTGGGTCCCCCATTAGGCCTCTGATTTTGAGTGGAGTCTGATACAAGAACCCTTGGCAGAGCTGCAGGCTTCATTTCAAACTGTCCCACCAGTTTCACTGTAAAATCCAGCAGACCAAAAATTATGGCATCTCTGGCAGACAGAGATGCAACCTCCACCCAGCTCCCACAGGAGACCCCAGGGGCAAAGCCATGCTTGTTCTGTGAACAACTATACTGTATTTGCAAACAGCCACCTCACAGCTGGGTCCTGGCAGAGACGAGATGTCTGACGACGGGACACGAGATGAGTTTGTAACCTGAACTGTTTGACTAAACTACATTTGTCATACAACTAAATGCAACCACAGAGCAGCATGTCAGCATAGGATGGAACCAATATCTATGAGGTCAGGCCTGAACATGTCCAGGAGGCATGTTTTCTGTTGCAGTGCAAGGAATTAAGTGGTTCGAAGCAATCACTTGTTATTTCTCCTGATTCCGTGGGCTGGGAATTCAGGCAGGACCCAACGGGGGAGCGCATGAGCTCCCTGCCATGTCTCCATGCTGTGAGGTCATGACCATGGTGGCGCCAGATCATCCAAAAGCATTTACTTCACATGCCTGGCTCCTTGAGATCCCTCTGCATGGCCACTCTCCTCCCAGGAATTTGGGATTCCTCACAGGTCTGTGGTCTGTCAGGGGAGCTGGATTTCTTGCATAGTATGTGCTTTCCAAGGGACAAAAAATGGAATCGCCAGTCCTCTGAAGAGCCGGGTCTAGAACCATCACTTCTGCTGTGTGTGTGTGTGTGTTAGTTGCTCGGTCGTGTCCAACTCTTCGCAACCCCATGGACTGTAGCCCTCCAAGCCCTTCTGTCCATGGAATTCTCCAGGCAAGAATACTGTAGCGGGTTGCCATTTCCGTCTCCCAGAAAGGATGCCTGATATTCCCTATTTCAGGACATGATAGGGATTTGTGGTACTTCTGAGACAGCACTGCGGTCTGGGAGCCCCTGGAGTGGAGGACAGGGGAACTAGTTAGCCAGGGAGGGCATTCCTTAAATGTCTGCATTGCAATACAATAGAATGGTACCTCCTGAGGACTTCGGCTGCTGTTCTGGGTCCAGGTGATGCTCTGAGCCCACCGGCGCCTCTCTGAAGCCAGTCTTGGGCGATGGAGATTTTTCTGCCAATAGAGGGAGACGTGGCTCCACAGCACGACGCAGTTCTGCCTTTCATCCGGGAGGGGGCAGTGCCGGCTACGCCGCCGCCCGAGACACCGCGGGCGGCCGGACGATCCGCGGCTGACTCGCGGCAGGGTCCCTCCGAAAGCCAAGGCGATTGGGCCCTAGAGCCCCGCCGGGGCGCCGGGAAGGACTGCTAGGAGGTGAAAAACTTGTGAGAACTCCGAGAAAGCCCGTTGACAGTCTACCTTCTACATGATTATCATCTCATTTTCCTTGCTCATGAAATTTCTGTTAACTTTGAACAGGTGATTGGGACTGTCTATATTTAGAGTAACCGAAGCCGCAGGACACATGAGATGCTTTGGCTTACCATCCGAGACCATCTTTGCTATTTCCTGACTTTAATATGTTTTCATATCAGCCTCCTTAGTATTCCGTACCTCTCAGTTTTATAAAATGCTGAGCATTATTCTTAATGCGGAAGATGAAAAACAGATATTTGTATAACTGTAATTATAACTCTTCCCACCCTCTTCCCTCCTGTTTGGAAAAATAAACTGGGATTCTTGAAGAATCATTGTCCAGTGGGAGGTATAGTGAACTTGAACTCAAAAGACCTGGGTCTGGGTTGTTTCCTTGCCAAGTCCTGTCAGACTCTTTTGTGACCCCATGGATTGTAGCCTGCCGGGCTCCTCTGTTCATGAGATTTCCCAGGCAAGAATACTTGAGTGGGTTGCCATTTCCTTCTCCAGGGATCTGCCCAGCCAAAGGATTGAACCCCTGTCTCTTGCACTGGCAGGCGGATTCTTTACCACTGGGCTCCCTGGGGAGCCTGAGGCTCTGAGATGAGGGTCTACATCCTTCTTAGCTGTGGGTGGGGTCCTCACTAAAACATTGATTGCTCATACCTGAAGCAGAAATGATGAGATACGTCCCTTTTCATTCATAGGACTTTGTAAGCCTCTAATGAAATAAGCTGTTTGGAAATCTTCTGTAAATGTAAGTGTTCTGCACATGTAAGATGTTTTAAAAGTACATAATATTTTTGAACTTAAATGAAACACTTTTGAGGAAAAATGAGAAATGTTAATTGAAAAATAATTCAAACAATATGCAAACTACAGAAAGGAAAGTAAGTCCCTCAAAATTTCACTATCAAGAAATTATCACTGTTAATATTTGAGCATTTTCAGACAACTCTGCATGTCCATATTTACGTATGTATGTAAATAGTGTTTCAAAAATTAAATTGTATTCCACATTCTCTTATTTAAATGCCTTTTCCTCCACTCAACTTTGCATGATATCTAATATTTATTGATCTTTAATAATGTGTCAAGCTTTATCTAAGCCTTTTAAGTGAATACTTATTTAATCTCAGAGCACTGGCATTGAGTATCTACTTTTATTATAAAGATGGAGAACTGAGGTTCAGAGAAGTGAAATAACATATTTTTCCAATTTCCTGCCACTTTAAGGAGTCTTACAACTAACATATTTACTTCTGCTTATGGCTTTTTCTACTTTTATTACTATGTCTTCAGCACCCTGTTTATTGGTAGTCAAATCAAGAGAGCTACTTATTTAATACATCGAGTCTCATACCTGCAAATCTCTGGGGAAAGAGACTTAGGGGTTGAGAATCTTTTAAACAAGCTCTCCTTGGAAGTTGTTATGTGTGCAGTCATGTTTGAGAACCACAACCCTGGTTTAAATTCCTAGGTTGGGTTTGCTGGATCAGTTTTAAATCTGAGACATAATGCCAAACGGCCCTCCAGAAATGTCAACCAGTTTACATTCCCACAAACCGTGTGACTAATTTAGGCTCTTTTACTTGGATCTCTTTTTCTGTTCCACAATATTATCTTATAAATTGCTTCCTAGTTTGTCATCAGGACAGTAACCTACTTGTTGGCTATTTAGCGTGTGTGTGTGTGAGCTAAAGTTTCAATTTGAGGTTGAGCACTTGTTTTGAAATATGTTAATTATTCTTAAGTTCAAGAACCTTTGTGCGTATTCTGTTCAACGCTACCTTCTCTTCCTGTCTCATCTCTCCAACACCTTGCCTCATGCTGTTCTCTTTCTGGTCTCCAAGCCATTGTCTTCAGGGCTGTAAAATGTATTTTCCTAAAATCCTACTGGATAAATGAAAGTATAAACTGCATAATTAGTACCTCCAGGTGAAAAACAGATTCTTGTTATTTCCATAAGAAGTCAACTACAATCTACCTTCCGCCCCCCATTTGATCTCCCTAGTTTGTCCTATTCTTAACCCAGAGTCCTTCTGCCAAATTCTCCAAAATATCTTGATCTTACCAACTTCAAGTCTCCCCACATCAGAACTAACGTCCTCCCCCTTGGCTACATGAACATCATTCCTTTACTGGATCCCAGAGTTTATGAAGCAAGATTCTCCTTGTACTAAAGTTCTAAATAAAACTCCCTTTCTCCTTTTCAAAAACTATCTTCTTCCTACCTAGGAAACTGGATTTCTTTGAATTTGTCCTCAAAGTAAAGAGTTATTTTCTCTCCTAAAGAAGATAGACTTTTTTTTTTTTAAACTCATTTGTTAACAATTAACCTTTAACAATTAAGATAGAGACACTTCACAAGTTATACACAGACAACCCCTAAGTGACCATGTACTCTGGAATATTCAGTAGGAGGGTGAGTCATTTCAGACTTAAAGTTTACATTATTCATTTATGACAGTAATTGTTTCTAATTGTCTGTATCTTAAAAAAAAAAAAAAACAAACAACATTTAAATCTATGTGCAGGGAATAAAGCCCTGTAAAATTAGACATAGGTAAGTTACCTGGATTTCATTTTGCCCAAAAGAATATAAAAATGTCTTCTCTTTCTAATGCATTTATGCAAGTGAGAGCTTTCATTCTGATACAGTTTTCTGAACCAAATTATTTTATAAACTGTTTCAGATCAGAAGATTTTTAGTCTGTAAATGAGAGCATGAATGTGAAAGGAAGACGGGTTAGTACAAGCAGAATGTTGGGCTGAGGTCCTGACACTTTCTCTTCCCTTCTCTGAGCATTTGTTTCTCCTTGGGCTGTTTCTATGTGATCTAGAAAGGCAGTGTTTGAAATCACAAATATTCATTGACAATTCCATATAGGAGGCTGAAAAAAATAAAAGGATTTCATTGTTTTGATGATTTTGCAGAGAAGCATTCTATGCAGCAGTGATTCAAAGAAAAGGCTGTATTTTCATATATGTGGTCGTTCAAATAATGGATCAGATTTCCTTTAAGTGAGGACATAGGCGGACAGGAATGCTAGTAAATTCCAGGGGAATAAACACTATTCGGTGATTTCTAATACTGCTGCTTTTATTTTTCAACATTTAACAAACACCAGTCTGGCTTAATTCTGGCATGATCCCAACCTTGAGAACGTCGAATTCAAATGAACACAGAATCATCTCAGAGACATGGCTAAGCCATCTTCATACCCATGACATTTTGGACTGAAGATCTGTCAGAACACCTCCCAAACATTAACCGATAAAAATCGCAACCTCTTTCAGGAACCGGTTTCAGAAGAGAAAATTAAAACCTTTTGAGCTGTATCCACTTACTGTCTATGCTGAGAAAACAACCCATTGTTCTGCTGTACAAATGACTAATTTGACTAATTTTTTCCCCTGACTTGGCAGAATCTTTTATTGAACTGATTGAAATGACCAGATGTTTTGGCAGCTTATGTAGACATAATCTAAGAAACTCAGTAATTGACTTAAGTAAACGTATCAGGATGTGGACTGGCAATAGAATTGGGGATTCTCTGTTCTGTGATGACTTCAAATCCCTTTTTAAAAGGAAGGCTGCTTGTGTAATTGAAACACACAACAGAGATTGGCACCATCTCATTCATTTACTTTAGTAATTTATAGCCTATATAGATCTGAGCATCTCTGTAACTTTCAGAAAAAAAAAGCAAGGAAAAGCTTCAGCATTAGAGAGCTATAAAAAATTGTCTGTGAGGCTGTCTGCTCAAGTGAAATGAAATACTTTTCTACATAAAAATCCCCAGATGAAAAGATTGAAGCAGAATTTCATTTGACTCAAATTAATCTAGAAAATGATACAATTGCATTGCCTTAAGTTTTTGAGTGATTTTTTGAGAAAATATTTAATGCCAGAATTTTCCATGTTACTTTTTGATTCTCCATTTTGCTTTGAGCATACTTCTGTGTTATAATCTCTACTGATAATAAAAATATTCATCATGAATAACTCACTAAGGTCAACTTTCTCTTAAAAGCCTATAACCAAAAGAGAGATTTTAAATGGTGGTTTATTCCTTAGAAAAGGAAACAGTCTAATAAAAAAAAAGGAAACCGTCTACACGTCTTTCTGTGTCTAAAAGCCTTCCAAGCTAGGAAGAGCACAGGGCAGAAGGACAAACGTCAAACTTTGGGCTGGACAATTCACTTGGCCTCAGTTGTTTTTTTTTTTAAGCCTGTTTTTTCCTTCTCCTCTAAGATTAAGGATTCCTCTTGAATTTGTTTAGGAAACAAGATTTTTGAATATCTCTTATTTCCCCCTTTTCCTGTTGCTTCCTACTCATTCATTCCTATATTTTAAAAAATGCCTAGAACCTGGGCTCTGGCAAGTGTGCACACTCACCCCCTCTGCACTTAGAACTAAGTGGTTGATTAGCACCTGTGTCCAGGAGTCCAAGCAAACTTCCTCTTCCTTATCAGCTTGGAGAGCAGAGGCCATTACGTTCTGATTGGCACTCTGCACCCAGTGTTCTTGTAAATATTGTTCTGTAAGAGCATAATAACAAACCCGCCAGCAAGTTAATCATTCGAGCGTTGTTTTCCCTTCATGTGGTCAGAGGCAGACTGGCTCCACAAGTCTTTCCCTGTGCTGGGTGACACAGGAACCTTCCTGTCCTTGATAACAGCCCATGCCAACAACCAAAGGACTGATCGCTCTCTTTGAAATCTGGCCTCTCTGGGTTGGTTGCTGGCTGGCCCTGTATTAGGGCAGATTACAGAGAATTCACATGAAACTAACTGAGGCCTGCTTGAGGCAGAGAGGAGAGTAAAAATACTTTATGAGATGATTTGGATGAGCTGTCACCCAGTGGGTGCAGGATCCTATCATTGTTTTCTGCAGACAGAAAACATAACAACGATAAATGAGCCAGTCTCTTGTGACGTGCTGGTTAGGATGATTGACACCTACAGATGTGCTGAGTCTGGGCTGCAGGTGCCAGATGTTGAGTAGCACTCAGGGACGCTTGGTGGCCGGCGCCATTCCCCTCAGTTAACGATAGTCCCTTACTCTTATACCGGTTCCTCCCACTCTTCATTTCTTGGTTGATCCTAGGTTCTGAACACTGAACAAAAAAGTCCAAACCAGACATATATGAAACTGCAGTGGCTCTGACTCTTTTTAAAATATGCAGTTGTATTTTGTGATGGTTTTTTACCCTAATCCTGTTTATCTATTTAAAAAAAATTTTTTTTGGCCACTTCACAAGGCGTGTGGGATCTTAGTTCTCTGACCTCTCACTTGCACTCCCCCTGCATTGGAAGCTTGGAGTCTTAACCATTGGACTGCCAGGGAAATCCTTTTGTGATTTTTTAAAATATATATATATATTTATTAGTTCATTTATTTATTTTTGGTTGCACTGGGTCTTCACTAATGCACAAAAGCTTTAATCTAGTTGCAGTGAGTGGGGGCTACTCTTTACTGGGGTGAGCGGGCTGTTCATTGCCGTGGCTTCTCTTGTGGCCGGCCACAAGCTGTAGGGTGCATGGTCTTCAGGAGTTGCAGCTCCCAGGCTCTAGAGCCCGGGTTCAATATTTATGGCATATGGACTTAGTTGCCCCGAGGCCTGTGGGATCTTCCCAGATCAGGAATCAAACCCACATCTCTTGTTTCGGCAGGAGGATTCTTTACCACTCACTGAGCTTCCAGGGAAGCCCTGTGATGGTTTTTGAAAGCAAATTGCTTCCTATGTTCTGAACATTGAACAAAAAAACCAAGCAACTCCCCACACACATGAAACAGCAGTGGCTTGGATGCTTTTTGAAAAATGCAGTTGTATGTGTGATAGTTTTTGGAAGTGAATAGCTTATTTTATTGAACTCAGAGTAAAGGCAGTGGGAACACCGGCTTCTCATAAATTAGTGCAGTGCATACAGCCCTCCATGGAACCCTCCAGCAAACCTGAGTTGGCTATCATCATCCCAAGTTGTGGGTGAAGACCAGAGGCCAGGGAGATTACTAACTGATTGGGCTGTGAATGGAACACACATTTGCCTGACTCAAAAGTTCTTTCCACTTACCCCAGGCTCAGAGCACTGCTCCCTGACATATTGAAAAATGATTCTCCTCTCTTGTGGCAGCTTCCTTATGAGTGAGGGATATCATTTACAAAAAAAGAACAAACCAAAACCAGTGGTGTCCCAAACATCAAAATCCATTTCTACAACATTATGAAAAACATAGGAGTGCTTAAATTTTATTTTCCTGGCTGTATCCAGTGGGATAATTGAGAAAAATAGGCAGAAACAAGACTGTTTAGCCTGGATGGAAGGGAAGGTTGGGGGAGAATGGCTACACGTATATGTATGACTGGGTCCCTTTGCCATCCACCTAAAAGTATAACAACATTGCTAGGCGGATATACTCCAATATAAAACAAAAAATAAAAAAAAAAAAGAGAAAGAAGACCGTCTAATGTTAGGATAGAGCAATTTAAAAAAGGAAATAATCAGCAAAACAAATGCTTTTTGAACTTTTTATTTTATATTGGAGTATAGCTGGTTCACAATGTTGTGATTGTTTCAGGTGGACAGCAAAGGGACCCAGCCATACACATACGTGTATCCATTCTCCCCCAAACTTCGCTTCTATTCAGGCTCCCACATAACACTGAGCAGAGTTCCCTGTGCTATACAGTAGGTCCTCAAAACAAATGTGTGTGTGTGTTTTAATTTTTAAATCTGTATACCAAGCTTCTAAAAATTTGGAAACATTTGGATGATTCACTGCATTTTCACTTTTCGCATAAATGTCAGGTGCCCTGTAGATACAGCAATCGTCTTTTTTTTTTTTTCAGTTCAAACTTTTCCACCAGAAAGATGTTTCGAGAAAGAAGGACCTCTTCAGACATTTCCAAGCCCATTTGTCAAGTGGATTGCATTTGTACCCTCTCTTAAAAAGATGCTTTACAGAGTATGAGAGCAGTTTTTGTAAATTAATATCATCATTAAAAATAAGCTGTCTTTCTTGTCTGCCTCCTTTGACTTCTTGTGCAAGACTGCTGGGCCGGGCTCTGCAGGCAGCAGTTTTGGCATGGCCCTGGAGCCCAGGGGAATATTAACTTACAAGGCTTTCCCTATTTTGCTTTTACATGTCTGAAACTATTTCAAAACTTAGCGACTGAAATACAAGTTATTAAACACACTTTACTGGAGTGTAAGGAGTGCTTTCGCTCCCCTCCCCCTACTTGGAGAAAAGATGATGGGGAATGAATTCGTTTACTCAGAAGACTTATTTATGCACTGGCCACTTCTGTATCTACCTTGACACATTGCCCAAGGTTATAAAATGATAGTTACACAGAAAATGAAGCTGAGTTCATTTACCTAGGGTTAGCTCCTAGAGGCAATTTAAATGCCACACTAGGATTTTTAAGTACCATTATGTTTTATTAAATTTTCATGTATTCTAGTTGAGTAGAGACACTGGGTGTCAGCTGAAATGGGAACGAGCAGGTTTTTGGTTTCTAGTTGTCAAAACCTTAAACTTTACACAGGTGTCTGTGCCCCTTCTTTCTGGCTGGGCCCTATCCCCAGGAATCAGGCGCCAGGTGGGGGAGGGGAGCTGAGCTCCTGAAGCCTCCTGGGGGTGTGCATTTTTATCCCCTTCCCTGCCTGCCTGAGCAAGAATGGCTGGGTTCAGACGGGTCTGTTTCTCTCCGTGTGTGTTCCTCCCGGTAGAGGGGCAGACACTGCTGGGGCACCATAGTCACAGGAGACTGGGAAGTGTCTGTGGGTCTCCAGCAGCTGGAAAAGGTTTGAGGCTCTTTGGCAGATGTTTGCTGTTCCAGCCACTTCATTAATGTTGGAAACTAAACCCCGGACTATTCCTGACCAAAGCCCCATTTTGTGATTGACAGCTGGGGTGTGCTTCCTTCTACGGAAGCCCTTTACAGTCTGAGATCAGGAGAAGGGGAGTGGAAAGAGAGAGATGAGAGCAAAATAGGAGCTGGGCTAGATGCCGGTGCTGAAAAATCAAAACTACAAAGGAAGGAGAGATGGATTTAAGGAGAAAGACAAATTCAGGACAGCTAGTGAAGATCTCAAGTCCCACCAAGTTCTCGAGTCTTACACACATTATATAATGATCCAAAATTTCATGCATGAACTTATTCCATGACATGTACTGAGAACCCACTATGTGCCAGGTGCTATGCTGGTCTTGATGGTACAAGATGAATTGTTCAGTGGCTGACACTAACGCAGAGAAGACAGTAATTCGGTAAAGAAACCCCTAAGATAGGGACAGCAACCACAGTCTTGAGAAGTGGGGGATATTTTTCCAGAGGAGGTGACATATGAGATGGGCCCTGAATTACTTTTTCAGGCAGAGAAGGAGGGAGGGGATGGGGTGCCTTGGGCATTCTCATTGAAGGCAAGACCTGTAAAAAGGCACGGATCATGAAATGCCAACCTTGTGAAACAGATATTATGATGCTCACGTACAAATGAGAAAACAGGCTTGTTTTCGATTATAAGCAACTCGGAGCTGGAGGCTCCAGACTCCAAGATCCGGCATCCCTCTCCACTCTACCTGGAGACTTGTGCCCTCAGACCCCTTCTGAGATTTCTTGCGTCTGTGGTAGAAAATAGAAAAGAAGGGAAGTCCAAGAATTATTACTTAATTTATTATGTAGCTACTTGAATACGCTGCAGATTTCCGATCGCAGGACCAGTTGCGGGAGAGTCTGAGCGAACGTTGTGCAGTGCTCGTGTGCACTCTGGGAGGAACGCGGGCTGGAGGGCGCGGCGGGCAGAGGCGAGGCCGGTTCCCCCAGACCCGGCGGCTGGGGCTCTGGCGCAGTCCAGTCCCGCTAGCCACCCGCAGCCGTCGGGCGGCAGAGCGGCGATGCAGGGGCACAGGAGCGCGGCTTCAGATGCGTGTCTGAAGAGAGGGGGAAGGAGAGGACAAGAAGGGGCAAGGAAAGGAAGAGAGGAAAGAAAGAAAATGAAATCAGGCTGGCAGATGGGGAGAGGGGGAGAAGCGGGAGTTCGATCGAGCAGAGGAGGCCCGAAGGGCTGGGAACCGTGGGGGAAGGAGAAATGGGCGCAAGCCGGGGAAAGGGACGGTGGCGGTGGAAGAGCCGGCGAGGGAAGGACCGGGCAAGAGGTGGAGGAAAAGACAGGGGCCAAAGGGCGCGCGCGTTCCGCGAAGGCCCGACAGAGGGTCCAAGCGGTTAACGCTCGATCCCTCGTCAGGGTCGCTGGGTGCGTTGCAGAGGCACCCACACCCCACGCCACGCCGCGCCCTCCGCTCCCACCAAACACTCAGTTTCTCGTCTCTGCAGACAGCGCTGCACTTTCCAGCAGGAAATTTAGCTCCGCATCCAACAATGTCCTCTGCTTCAACGCCGCACCCCTGGGACGGTCCCCAGCTCGTGGCGCAGCGTGTTCTGAAGGCGCAGGGTGGCGCTGCCCGGACTGAGCCTGGAGCATCCTCTGCCAGGCTCCGGGCAGCGGACAGGCCGCGGAACCCGCCACCACGGCCGGGGGCGCACCGGGGTCCAGCAGGGTGCCCTCCAGGCCTTGCGGCGGGACGCGCGCCGCCACCCGGACACGTGGCCGCAGCTCCCGCGGGCCCTCGAGCTGTCTCTCCGCGGGGGAGAAGAATGAGCATAAGGAGATATGAGAATAAACGAAAATCGTACTAAAAGGAGGGGAGAGGCGGCAGGGAGCCAGGGAGCACGCAAACACTTTGGGAATGAAGTTCCTGAAAGGCGCGTAGCAGGCCACGTCTAATGTAAGGCTATAATTCGGTTTATTATTACTTTTTTTCTAAGTGCTTCGTTATTAGTTCTCCAGACGTGGCCCTTCCCTCGGAGTCGAACCACTCGCCCAGGCGCGCGTTCACTTGCTTTGCGGCGACTCGGGCTCCGGGACAAGAAGCTCCGCGGGGAGCCCGCCGCTATCGAGACCGCGAGATGTCACCAGCCACAAACTCGGTCTCGTCTCGGCGAAGGCCATCCGCATCTGTAATTCTTAATACACTTACGGCCCCAAGCAAACCAATTTGCAGACAAAATCGCGCGGAACTGGCAGCACCGCCAGTTTCTGGGGAGGATGCCGGCAGAACGGTCAGTCCGGGTGCCTAGTCTGAGTGGGGTCCCCTCGCCCAGCAGTTTCAACTGAAAACAAAAGTTCGTTCAGCTGCTAATTGGAGCAGACTCGGAAGTTAGGCACCCAGGAGGCAAAAGACAAAACTCTTCATGAACGCGTGTCCTCGAGAGTCCCCGAACCCTGCGCGTCGCCAGGGACCTGGGGGAGGAACGCAGCGGTGCCCGAGTATTCGGCGCCAGGAGCCACCACCCGGCCGGCTGCCTGAGGACCGGCCGCACCGGCAGTCACGCTCCGCTGGCCCTCCTGGAGGCGAAAAAGGGTTTATAAACAGAGTTAAAGAATAAAAAAAGAACACATGTTTTTTACTGGTTCCTCTTTTTTTTTTTAAAAAGTTTACTGGTGGGATAACGGACAGCGCTAGGGTCATTGATGGCTTGGGATCTCCGTGGAACCATTACGTTCGCGATCCCAGTGCACACTCCGGGTGCTGGAGCGCGCGGGCTGGGCGCGGGCTGCGAGCCTAAGGAACGCGAGGGGATTCCGTGGTCCTCGGGAAACGGCCTCCGGAAGTCCAGATGGAGAGGGAAGAAGGCAACCAGATGCTGGGGGTCGTCGGTTCTGTCGTCCGCAGCCTCGGGAGCCACGGCGAGGTCTCCGCTTCTTTCTACTAACAAACCAGGACGTGCCGGCCGGCTGGGTGCTGGCGATGGGAGCGGGACCGGGAGCGCAGCATGCCCGGAGCGCCGGGCTCGGCGAGGGCAGCGGGCAGCGGAGGCCTGGCCGGCAGGCGGGGGCGGCGCGCGCTCCCCGCACCGCGCGCACACACGGGCGCGCACACTCCACACACACACACACCTGGAGTTCGTCCCGGGAGGGGGGCGGGGAGGAGAGCCGAAGCAAGTGTCTTAAAATAGGCAGGCAGAAGAGCGCTAGACGCTGAGAGGCGGGAGGAGGCGATCGCGAGCGGCAGGCACTGGGCGCGCAGGTCCGCGCCGGGTTGCACAGGCGGGCTGGGCGGGGTGGGCGCCGACGCCCCTCGGCGGCCAGCCCTCTGCTCAGCTCCGCACCAGGCCCCGCAGGAAGCGCGCGCTGATTGACAGCTGCGATGTCCCCAAAAGGCTCCGCGAAGATGCTGATCCGCGGGTGGGTCTAGACGCGCGGCCGGCGCGCCCGGTGCCGCCTCCCCTCCGCACGCCTCCTGAGCCCCGCCGCCTCCCGGCCGCGGAGGAGCCGGGCCGAGGCCCCCGCCGGCGCGCCAGCCCCACTGCCCCGGCTGGCGGGCGCTCGCCCGGGCTCACCATGCACTGCCACGCGGAGCTGAGGCTGAGCTCGCCCGGCCAACTCAAAGCAGCCAGGCGGCGCTACAAGACTTTCATGATCGACGAGATCCTCTCCAAGGAGACCTGCGATTACTTTGAGAAACTTTCCCTCTACTCCGTGTGCCCGTCGCTGGTTGTGCGACCCAAGCCCCTGCATTCTTGTACCGGTAAGACGGCCCGCGGGGGCGCAGTGGGGTGCGGCAGCTTTGGCCCCGGGGTCGGGCGCTTGACCACCTCTGTTCTCCGACCCGAGGGCGAGAGGAAGGAACCCGGGAATTCTGGGCCCCTGCAAGGGAACTAGGCTTCTCCGCAGCTAGCATGGCAGAGGCCTCTGCAACTTGCCGAAAGGCCTCACAAGGTGACGATGGCCAGGTTGGAAACGCAGTCACGGCAGCGCGTCCCCGAGAAACGGTGGCTCCGCAGCGCCCTGGGATCCGCCGGCAGGAGAACCTTCCCTCTTCCCAGCTCCGCTGTGGTTTTCCGGCAGAAAAGGCTTGTTTTTGGGCACAAAAGGCAACCCCTTGACCTGGTTCAGCGCCTAAATCATTGTTTCAGGAAGTGGTGTTGTTCTCACCTGAGTTAACTCGTCCAACCCCCTCCTGTTTCCAGTGAGAATTTTACATGTAAATCAGTAGTATCCTGAGGTTCCCAGAAAAATCGTGAATCCACTGAAGTTTGCTTTAAAGGATCGCCTTCTGGGGAAGTAGTACTGGGAAGTGTGGCGTTGTGCGGCAATCTGAGGTCAACCCCCTGAGTTCTAAGCGATTGAAACAATGCTCACAATAAAAACGGTCCTCAGGTCTGGTTTCCTTTTTCCATAAGAGCTAAGACCCTTGGGAAAGATAAAGAGCACTTAATAAATATATTTTAAAAGTCGTTGGTTTATGTAGAAAATAAATCCAAAGGTATTTTTTTTAAAAAAAAAACACTTTACATTAAGAGAAGCTCCAAGTTTCATAGTGCCCTGGTATTATAAAATCATTATAATTTGAATTTAGACTATCCAAACGTGGGTATAGCAAAAAAAAAAAAAAATTTTTTTTAAATAAAAAAAACCTGTTGAAGGTAAAAAGTTTAGTATTTCCAAACTGAAAGACCCTTTGAGGTTATGTTTGTTGAATGGGTGATATGAAATAAATGAATTTAATTGTACTAACATTGAAAAAGTAAAGGGAAGTGTTAGCAGTGGTTTTCAAAGACAATTTTGCAATGTTCAGGCCAACTGCTGGTACACAATGCTTGGAATACTACATTTTCTGTTGGCTCCATTGACAGGCTCTTTAGTGAAATCACTAAATAAGTGTGTGAATAGATACAGCAAAGTTCTTTCACAACCAAGTTGTTCCTACATGTGTTTGGTAATCAATGAATATTCTATTCAGTTACTCCTTTGTAAAATACAATTTGTCTTAAGGTGAAGCTAGGTCTGATAGCCCAGAGCAAGAGTTGAAATACTGAATTTCAAAAGCCAAGAAATTTACGAAACAAGAAATGAAGAAATTTTAGAAACAAGACAGATATGGTTGATATTGATGTTTTTACTTTTGTGTGTCTGCTGTGTGTTAACCCTGGGATGAATCGTCCACATAGATCTTGAAGAGAGGAGGTAGGCTGAACCTTATTTTGAGTATGAAGAATCATTTCCTGAAAAAACTCAAATCCCTTAAAGGAAAAAGAGAGTATCTGTTTTAATCATAAATCTCTGTGAACCCTGCGAAGACATTGCATACCTGGGGGTCCCTAGGACAAAGCAGAACAGCTTCTCCTAAGCACCTTGGCATAGGCTGATGCCTGCAAAGTTTTTAGTGACTTTGTACCATGCGTTGACTTGAAGGCAGCTTTTCCTGGCTTTTAGCAGTCACAGAGTTGGATCATAGAAGAAATCATGCCAGAAAAAGAGTAATAAATAGCCTCCAAAAACAATGATCCAGTCATCAGTCGAGGCTGAGTAAGTTCTGTGTTTTATTGAACCTTGTGTGGGACATAAATCAGAGGAAAATACAATGATTCATATGTACTTTTGTGAGTGTTAAGAGTGAATTGCACATATTTCACAAACTAAAAGTTTTGCTCAGTCTTGTGCTCTTGAAGTTCTTTGATGGTTTGTTGGGAAGCATGGTTGTTGGCACTGACATTCTTTCCCTATCATTCCCGCGCTTGATTTCTTTAGGTTATTCTTTTGAAAAGTGTGTTATGATTTTGCTCTAGTTGAGATTTAAAATATAGAAACTGGGATTGGCCAGAGGAATTAAACCCAAGAAAACTGGCTACAATAGTCCATCCTTTCAGATCATAAGCTTTCAGTGGGTTTACGATTACAGTTAAAGCCTTACATGTATTAGATCATGGGAATACCATTAACGACTTCTCAAAGGCTTTGCAAATACCACGCTTTGAAAGTTTTGCTTTTAACTGTAATATTCAGGTTCACAAATCTTAGATTGGATGGACTCAATTTTTTTAATTTTTATTAATTGAAAAAAACAGCAATAAGTTGCTGGCATCCATAATGAAACTATATATACACATATATGTATATATAGGATAGAAATAAATACCTTAGCACTTTTGGTGGAACCAATGAATAAATTATTCAAATCAAGTGAAAGGCATAAATTGGAATTAAAGTTACTGAACTGTCTCATCCTTTGGTTTTGCTATTTTAAGATTTAAATAACTAAGACAAGTGAAGTTTGTCAGATAAAATAATGAAAACTAAGATATTAAGTGACCACCCTCCACAGTAAGTACATAAAATTGTAGAGAAAAAGCTGCAGTGTTTTAAAAGCCTCTACATAATTAAGCAATCTGTGTTGTTTAGATTTAGCAATCTAAATGTCAGTTTATGATACCGATCTCCTCAGGCAGAAGAGCATGTATTCAAGTAAACTGAGAAATGGAAACATTTTTCATCAGGCAGATAATCACTTCACAGTAATTTATTATTAGATACTCTAACCTTGATGGAATACTCATCTTCAAAAAAACTATTTGTTTGAATAGGTCTTTTCTTATTAAAATATAGTAATTTTAGTTTTAGGAAGCAATCTCTAAATGGATTTAAGTTTCCTAATAAATCTCTTACATCATATAATAGATACTGAGTGAAGCAATTCTTTTCTTAAGGCCAAACTAAAGGAACATTTGTCATTAAATTTAAAATGAAATAACTTAGAGTCTCCATTTGGAAAAAGAAAATTGTTATTCCAACCATTGATGAATGTGGAACATGTTTAGAATTGAGTTTATAACATGTTGTTCATATTTTAAAATCTGATAACAGTAATCTTTATTCAGAGGGGAATGATATTGCCATTTAGAAGCCAGTGATGATCTCTCATAAATGAATGTTGACAGTGATTGAAGCGAAATATGACTTGCAGTGTATGATATCATATTTAACTCTCTGATGCATTGTTTTATTTTTCTGGCTGTGATGACTGTTTCTTGGTGGGATAGTCACTTGAACTGGCTTCTCAGGACAGAACATT